>NC_135876.1:26050406-26157906 GCF_031162955.1 Sander vitreus | reverse complement strand
TTCCTTAACATAACTGAGTCAAAAGGGACGTCAATAGTCCCGACCAAGCGCGTTTACTCGTAGCGCTAAAGGGACGTCAATAGTCCCGACCAAGCGCGTTTACTTATAGCGCTAAAGGGACGTCAATAGTCCCGACCAAGCTCGTTTACTTATAGCGCTAAAGGGACGGCAATAGTCCCGACCAAGCTCGTTTAATTACAGCGCTAAAGGGACGTCAATAGTCCCGACCAAGCGCGTCTACTTATAGCGCTAAAGGGACGCCAATAGTCCCGACCAAGCTCGTTTACTCGTAGCGCTAAAGGGACGACAATAGTCCCGACCAAGCGCGTTTACTTACAGCGCTAAAGGGACGTCAATAGTCCCGACCAAGCTCGTTTACTCGTAGCGATAAAGGGACGGCAATAGTCCCGACCAAGCGCGTTTACTTATAGCGCTAAAGGGACGTCAATAGTCCCGACCACGTTTACTCGTAGCGCTAAAGGGACGGCGATAGTCCCGACCAAGCGCGTTTACTCGTAGCGCTAAAGGGACGACAATAGTCCCGACCAAGCGCGTTTACTCGTAGCGCTAAAGGGACGGCGATAGTCCCGACCAAGCGCGTTTACTCGTAGCGCTAAAGGGACGGCAATAGTCCCGACCAAGCGCGTTTACTTATAGCGCTAAAGGGACGGCAATAGTCCCGACCAAGCACGTTTACTCGTAGCGCTAAAGGGACGGCGATAGTCCCGACCAAGCGCGTTTACTCGTAGCGCTAAAGGGACGTCAATAGTCCCGACCAAGCGCGTTTACTTATAGCGCTAAAGGAGACTTTTAGCGTCAATAAGAACGACAAAGGCGCCTGACCAAGCGTCCAGATTTTACGAGACGAGTGTGAGAACGTTTTGGATAACTGGAATCATTAAACAAACAAGCACTTAAAATATTAGACACAAATCTGTCATATCCTGAAAAAGTACAAACTGCTCGCCTGGGAATACCTCAGTAAGTTGGTAGGTAGGATTGTGAAGATCCAGGATTTAGCCAAAAATGTTTAACATCGACAGCTTCTCAGTCCCTCCCCCCCTTTCCGCTAAAGCCCAAAACGGTCTCCTAAGCCCCTCCCCCTCACAAGGGAGAATGAATGCGTGTGCATGAGCAGTGATTGACACGCAGTTACACTTTTCTTGGGCAAGGACGCCTAAACCCACCCGCCAAATACGCGCACCTCAGTCTTCCACAAAAAACATTATTTGCCCCGTGGGCTGCTATTCAGATACATTTTTGGCCCTTCATTATGAGAGGATTTGGGAACTTACGGACAGTCTAACTCTCGGTTCTACCGAGAAGCAGAAAGCAGAGGTGTGATGTCGGACTCACCTGCTGGTTTCCAATCAGCTCGCGGCTGCAACACTCTCCAGCGTTCCTCTTCCTGCTCAGTCCCAGTTAATTAAGAGTCGAGTCACATGACGTCACCTGCTGAGCGACAGCAACACATTCACCAAACAGCCCGACACACTGCGGCCTGGTTTTACTCCTCGCTGACTGAAGGCCTCAGAAACACTGAACTGAGAAGGTTTCTAAAAGGGATAGTCCAAAGTTTTGATGTTTTCAGCATTTGGCTGCTAGATGGTGCTAATTTCTGAACCCTGGATTGTTTAGATCGTCTTGTTTTCTTTAGATCTCTTTTCTCTTCATCTAGCTAGTTAGTTGTTGTTATTCTTAGGCCAAGTGGCGTGTTATCGGCACGCATTTTGAGCTATCGGCGTGTACGTCTACGCTGTATACAGCGGACGTAAACATACACGCCACGTGGCGTGTTATCGCGAGAAGAAAGCTACGGTTGAGTGTAGGAAACGTGACACGCGGGACACGGTCCCCGGTCTCCTGGGTGAAAGTCCTTGTGTTGTTTGACCCATCCTCCCCCCCGACCAACCTCCCTACGTGGATTTTCGCCCTTTCATACTACTCGCTATAGCGTAAATTCACGCGCAATCGCAAGGTAATGTAAGTCAACGGAGGCCAAACGGTGTCGATAAACACGCTACAAAGCGAGTATGCGTCTGATAACATGATGTCATACATGCATACACGCCACTTCATGAGATCAGTCCGACAACACAAACAAACTAACCAACTTCCCCTCTCTCCCGGGTCCGTCACATTATTTTTATGTTTGTCCCAGCGGTGTAGTCTACGTGATACGCAGGTATACGCAGTATACCCACTAAGAAAGCTCCAGGATTTCCACATACCCACTTAAAAAAACGCAACAACATACTTTACATTATATTTTTGATCAAATTGTCGTGTTTTTTTTTCTTTGCATAGGCTAAATGAAAGTATTTCAGACCCCCCCAAAGTCCCCTCCTGGCCCATACATACACATACAGTACAGTACACCCACTACAATACATTAGACTACACCACTGGTTTCTCCCTTTCGTGAAAAACGTGTTTCTAACTTTTTTCAAAGTTTTTGTCACTTTTTGCGACGTTTCTGTCACTTTTTGTCAGTATTTTCAAAGTTTTTGTCACTTTTCTCAGTTTTTTAAGTTTTTCCAGATGTTTTTTTCGACGTGTTTCTAACTTTTTTCGAGGTTTTTGTCACTTTTTGATGTTTTTTGCAAAGTTTTTGTCACTTTTTGTCAGTATTTTCAAAGTTTTTGTCTCTTTTCTCAGGTTTTTTAAGTTTTTCCAGATGTTTGTCCCTTTTTTTTGACGTGTTTCTAACTTTTTTTCGAGGTTTTTGTCACTTTTTGATGTTTTTTGCAAAGTTTTTGTCACTTTTTGTCAGTATTTTCAAAGTTTTTGTCTCTTTTCTCAAAGTTTTTTAAGTTTTTCCAGATGTTTGTCCCTTTTTTTCGACGTGTTTCTAACTTTTTTTTAGAGGTTTTTGTCACTTTTTGACGTTTTTTGCAAAGTTTTTATCACTTTCTGACATTTTTTGCGACGTTTCTGTCACTTTTTGTCAGTATTTTCAAAGTTTTTGTCACTTTTCTCAAAGTTTTTTAAGTTTTTTCCAGATGTTTGTCCCTTTTTATTCGACGTGTTTCTAACTTTTTTCGAGGTTTTTGTCACTTTTTGATGTTTTTTGCAAAGTTTTTGTCACTTTTTGTCAGTATTTTCAAAGTTTTTGTCTCTTTTCTCAAAGTTTTTTAAGTTTTTCCAGATGTTTGTCCCTTTTTTTCGACGTGTTTCTAACTTTTTTCGAGGTTTTTGTCACTTTTTGATGTTTTTTGCAAAGTTTTTGTCACTTTTTGTCAGTATTTTCAAAGTTTTTGTCTCTTTTCTCAAAGTTTTTCCAGATGTTTGTCCCTTTTTTTTGACGTGTTTCTAACTTTTTTTTAGAGGTTTTTGACACTTTTTGACGTTTTTTGCAAAGTTTTTATCACTTTCTGACATTTTTTGCGACGTTTCTGTCACTTTTTGTCAGTATTTTCAAAGTTTTTGTCACTTTTCTCAAAGTTTTTCAAGTTTTTTCCAGATGTTTGTCCCTTTTTTTCGACGATGTTTCTAACTTTTTTTAGAGGTTTTTGTCACTTTTTGACGTTTTTTGCAAAGTTTTTATCACTTTTTGACATTTTTTGCGACGTTTCTGTCACTTTTTGTCAGTATTTTCAAAGTTTTTGTCACTTTTCTCAGTTTTTTAAGTTTTTCCAGATGTTTGTCCCTTTTTATTCGACGTGTTTCTAACTTTTTTTTTAGAGGTTTTTGTCACTTTTTGATGTTTTTTGCAAAGTTTTTGTCACTTTTTGTCAGTATTTTCAAAGTTTTTGTCTCTTTTCTCAAAGTTTTTTAAGTTTTTTCCAGATGTTTGTCCCTTTTATTCGACGTGTTTCTAACTTTTTTTCGAGGTTTTTGTCACTTTTTGATGTTTTTGCAAAGTTTTTGTCACTTTTTGTCAGTATTTTCAAAGTTTTTGTCTCTTTCTCAAAGTTTTTTAAGTTTTTCCAGATGTTTGTCCCTTTTTTTCGACGTGTTTCTAACTTTTTTTTAGAGGTTTTTGTCACTTTTTGACGTTTTTTGCAAAGTTTTTATCACTTTCTGACATTTTTTGCGACGTTTCTGTCACTTTTTGTCAGTATTTTCAAAGTTTTTGTCACTTTTCTCAAAGTTTTTTAAGTTTTTCCAGATGTTTGTCCCTTTTTTTCGACGTGTTTCTAACTTTTTTTTAGAGGTTTTTGTCACTTTTTGACGTTTTTGCAAAGTTTTTATCACTTTTTGACATTTTTTTGCGACGTTTCTGTCACTTTTTGTCAGTATTTTCAAAGTTTTTGTCACTTTTCTCAGTTTTTTAAGTTTTTCCAGATGTTTGTCCCTTTTTTTCAACGTGTTTCTAACTTTTTTCGAGGTTCTTGTCACTTTGACGTTTTTTGCAATGTTTTTGTCACTTTTTGCTATGTTTCTGTCACTTTTTGTCAGTATTTTCAAAGTTTTTGTCACTTTTCTCAAAGTTTTTTAAGGTTTTCCAGATGTTTGTCCCTTTTTTTTCGACGTGTTTCTAACTTTTTTTTTAGAGGTTTTTGTCACTTTTTGACGTTTTTTGCAAAGTTTTTATCACTTTTTGACATTTTTTGCGACGTTTCTGTCACTTTTTGTCAGTATTTTCAAAGTTTTTGTCACTTTTCTCAGTTTTTTTAAGTTTTTCCAGATGTTTGTCCCTTTTTATTTCGACGTGTTTCTAACTTTTTTTCGAGGTTTTTGTCACTTTTTGATGTTTTTTGCAAAGTTTTTGTCACTTTTTGTCAGTATTTTCAAAGTTTTTGTCTCTTTTCTCAAAGTTTTTTAAGTTTTTCCAGATGTTTGTCCCTTTTTTTTCGACGTGTTTCTAACTTTTTTTTAGAGGTTTTTGTCACTTTTTGACGTTTTTTGCAAAGTTTTTATCACTTTCTGACATTTTTTTGCGACGTTTCTGTCACTTTTTGTCAGTATTTTCAAAGTTTTTGTCACTTTTCTCAAAGTTTTTTTAAGTTTTTCCAGATGTTTGTCCCTTTTTTTTCGACGTGTTTCTAACTTTTTTTTAGAGGTTTTTGTCACTTTTTGACGTTTTTTTGCAAAGTTTTTATCACTTTCTGACATTTTTTGCGACGTTTCTGTCACTTTTTGTCAGTATTTTCAAAGTTTTTGTCTCTTTTCTCAAAGTTTTTTAAGTTTTTTCCAGATGTTTGTCCCTTTTTTTTCGACGTGTTTCTAACTTTTTTTTAGAGGTTTTTGTCACTTTTTGACGTTTTTTGCAAAGTTTTTGTCACTTTCTGACATTTTTTGCGACGTTTCTGTCACTTTTTGTCAGTATTTTCAAAGTTTTTGTCTCTTTTCTCAAAGTTTTTTAAGTTTTTCCAGATGTTTGTCCCTTTTTTTCGACGTGTTTCTAACTTTTTTTTAGAGGTTTTTGTCACTTTTTGACGTTTTTTGCAAAGTTTTTATCACTTTTTGACATTTTTTGCGACGTTTCTGTCACTTTTTGTCAGTATTTTCAAAGTTTTTGTCTCTTTTCTCAAAGTTTTTTAAGTTTTTCCAGATGTTTGTCCCTTTTTTTCAACGTGTTTCTAACTTTTTTCGAGGTTCTTGTCACTTTGACGTTTTTTGCAAAGTTTTTGTCACTTTTTGTCAGTATTTTCAAAGTTTTTGTCTCTTTTCTCAAAGTTTTTTAAGTTTTTCCAGATGTTTGTCCCTTTTTTTTCGACGTGTTTCTAACTTTTTTTTTAGAGGTTTTTGTCACTTTTTGACGTTTTTTTGCAAAGTTTTTATCACTTTCTGACATTTTTTGCGACGTTTCTGTCACTTTTTGTCAGTATTTTCAAAGTTTTTTGTCACTTTTCTCAAAGTTTTTTAAGTTTTTCCAGATGTTTGTCCCTTTTTTTCGACGTGTTTCTAACTTTTTTTTAGAGGTTTTTGTCACTTTTTGACGTTTTTTGCAAAGTTTTTGTCACTTTCTGACATTTTTTGCGACGTTTCTGTCACTTTTTGTCAGTATTTTCAAAATGTTTGTCTCTTTTCTCAAAGTTTTTTTTGTTTTTCCCCAGATGTTTGTCCCTTTTTTTTCGACGTGTTTCTAACTTTTTTTTTAGAGGTTTTTGTCACTTTTTGACGTTTTTTGCAAAGTTTTTATCACTTTTTGACATTTTTTGCGACGTTTCTGTCACTTTTTTGTCAGTATTTTCAAAGTTTTTGTCACTTTTCTCAAAGTTTTTTTAAGTTTTTCCAGATGTTTGTCCCTTTTTATTTCGACGTGTTTCTAACTTTTTTTCGAGGTTTTTGTCACTTTTTGATGTTTTTTGCAAAGTTTTTGTCACTTTTTGTCAGTATTTTCAAAGTTTTTGTCTCTTTTCTCAAAGTTTTTTAAAGTTTTTTCCAGATGTTTGTCCCTTTTTTTTCGACGTGTTTCTAACTTTTTTTTAGAGGTTTTTGTCACTTTTTGACGTTTTTTTGCAAAGTTTTTATCACTTTCTGACATTTTTTGCGACGTTTCTGTCACTTTTTGTCAGTATTTTCAAAGTTTTTGTCACTTTTCTCAAAGTTTTTTAAGTTTTTCCAGATGTTTGTCCCTTTTTATTCGACGTGTTTCTAACTTTTTTTCGAGGTTTTTGTCACTTTTTGATGTTTTTTTGCAAAGTTTTTGTCACTTTTTGTCAGTATTTTCAAAGTTTTTGTCTCTTTTCTCAAAGTTTTTTAAGTTTTTCCAGATGTTTGTCCCTTTTTTTTCGACGTGTTTCTAACTTTTTTTTTAGAGGTTTTTGTCACTTTTTGATGTTTTTTTGCAAAGTTTTTATCACTTTCTGACATTTTTTTGCGACGTTTCTGTCACTTTTTGTCAGTATTTTCAAAGTTTTTGTCACTTTTCTCAAAGTTTTTTCAAGTTTTTCCAGATGTTTGTCCCTTTTTTTTCGACGTGTTTCTAACTTTTTTTTAGAGGTTTTTGTCACTTTTTGACGTTTTTTGCAAAGTTTTTATCACTTTTTGACATTTTTTGCGACGTTTCTGTCACTTTTTGTCAGTATTTTCAAAGTTTTTGTCACTTTTCTCAGTTTTTTAAGTTTTTCCAGATGTTTGTCCCTTTTTATTCGACGTGTTTCTAACTTTTTTTCGAGGTTTTTGTCACTTTTTGATGTTTTTTGCAAAGTTTTTGTCACTTTTTGTCAGTATTTTCAAAGTTTTTGTCACTTTTCTCAAAGTTTTTTAAGGTTTTCCAGATGTTTGTCCCTTTTTTTCGACGTGTTTCTAACTTTTTTCGAGGTTTTTGTCACTTTTTGATGTTTTTTGCAAAGTTTTTATCACTTTCTGACATTTTTTGCTACGTTTCTGTCACTTTTTGTCAGTATTTTCAAAGTTTTTGTCACTTTTCTCAAAGTTTTTTAAGTTTTTCCAGATGTTTGTCCCTTTTTTTCGACGTGTTTCTAACTTTTTTCGAGGTTCTTGTCACTTTGACGTTTTTTGCAACGTTTTTGTCACTTTTTGCTATGTTTCTGTCACTTTTTGTCAGTATTTTCAAAGTTTTTGTCACTTTTCTCAAAGTTTTTTCCAGATGTTTGTCCCTTTTTTTCGACGTGTTTCTAACTTTTTTCGAGGTTTTTGTCACTTTTTGACGTTTTTTGCAACGTTTTTGTCACTTTTTGACAGTATTTTTGTAAAATTTTTTTAATGTTTGTCATTTTTTTCGACGTTTATGTCACTTTTTTATGTTGCTTTTCCTACGTCGGCCTTAGAACGCTGTCGTAGCAGAAGCAACTTGCGTTTGCATCAAAACATCATTCTGGAGTGGTTTACTGGTCTTGTAGCCTATGGTGAGTTCCCAGACCCAACATCTTGATGTGGGTCTGGCTTGTCAGGCTCCTGGTCTGGCCCACTTGAGACCAAATTAGGGGGATGTGACCCATGAACTAAAATGAGTTTGACACCCCTAACTAAACATCTGAACTATCCCTTTGTTTTGGAACATATATGACACCCACTTCAACTTAAATCACCTTACAAATGGAGGCAGATCAATCCAAAAACAAAACCAAAAAAAAGGAAAAAACACAGATTATCAGTCTCAAAAATAAAAATCATTTTCAATACTAATCTCTTGTTTAATTGTCTTTCCTTCGACAACATGACCGACAGCTTCTGCCGCTTACAACAAGATCCAGAAACCAAAATACATTTATTTAGAAATATAACAACTCTGTCTTACATCAGCGGTCATTGTCTCATTTTTTTTACAACTTATTTCTTTTCATCAACCTTCTCAAATACAGAGCGTACATCAGACATCTGATCTTAATACTGTCACAGTAACTGCATATGACTCTTTACACGTAACAGTAAAATGGGTCTACGGAGATTAAAAATATGATACATCACATGATAAATGGAAAACAAAAACATGCAAAACTTTACATAAATAAACATTTGTTTGTTTGTTTATTCGTGAAGGTGGAAAGCGCCTGGCTGCAGAGTTTAGGAGCCTTTAAAACAAACAGACGGAGGTTAAAGAAACACGTTAAAAATCCAGACTTCAGACCATTGACTGTACATATTAATGGACAGAGCATGTGTGACGTCACCCATTGGTCTGTGGCGATCTGCTACGAGTCGTTGGGTTTGCCGTTACGGGCGCAGCCGTCCTGGTTGCGGATGTGATGATTTTAGACGTGAGGGAGGAGAGAGAGAGGAGCCATAGACTGTTGGGCGCTATCTGACTGTGACGTTAGCTGAGAGTTGGCAATGCTGCTTACACTCTACGTTACGTTACGTTACACACTTTCACTGGCAATCTGGATGCAACTGCTGCTGAAAGCTAGCCTACATAATCCGAGGTAAGATTTAGCGTCACTAGGTTTTATATATATCTTTGTCCCATAGTTATATTATGTATAAGACAGGCCGCGGACTGTCAAACAATCTGTTAATTCAAAAAAAATGAACATCCTTCTGTGTTGCAGAAGACTTTAAACTAGTGATTGAGACCATAAACTCAATATGAAAATGTTTACTGAGGTGATAAATCAAGTGAGAAGTGGGTCACTTTCTCAGAGACTTCTACAGAAACCGACCTCCTTTTGCAACCGCATGTGTCGCCCCCTGCTGGAATTCAGGTAGAAAGCAGGTTTAAGGAGTCGCCCCCTGCTGGAATTCAGATAGAAAGCAGGTTTAAGGAGTCGCCCCCTGCTGGAATTCAGATAGAAAGCAGGTTTAAGGAGTCTCCCCCTGCTGGAATTCAGATAGAAAGCAGGTTTAAGGAGTCTCCCCCTGCTGGAATTCAGATAGAAAGCAGGTTTAAGGAGTCTCCCCCTGCTGGAATTCAGATAGAAAGCAGGTTTAAGGAGTCTCCCCCTGCTGGAATTCAGATAGAAAGCAGGTTTAAGGAGTCGCCCCCTGCTGGAATTCAGGTAGAAAGCAGGTTTAAGGAGTCTCCCCCTGCTGGAATTCAGATAGAAAGCAGGTTTAAGGAGTCTCCCCCTGCTGGAATTCAGGGAGAATGCAGGTTTAAGGAGTCTCCCCCTGCTGGAATTCAGATAGAAAGCAGGTTTAAGGAGTCTCCCCCTGCTGGAATTCAGGTAGAATGCAGGTTTTAGGCACTGCCGCATTTGCAGCACTTCGCCGAACCGGATGCTTTGTCCATTAATATTAACAGTCTATTCTTCAGACGCAGGTTTAGACTCTGTCGGGGTGACATGTTTCAGCAGTTACTGCAGGCCAGGGGAAATCACTTCACTTCCTTTGGGTGTTTTAGTGTGTTTGTTTACGTAGAGCAGTGTTGTAGTACTCAGGATCAGTCTTGGTCTCCACTTTTTTAAGATCTCTGTCTCGGAATCGACTGCCTCTTTTTAACTCGGTCTTGTCTCGGTCTCGGATAAAGAGGACTCGGGATTTTATTTCAAGACCACAGCTGCATCACTAAACTGTCTGTTCATTGTGGGATTTAAGTGTTGATATCAATACTGTGATCGGATGTAAAACTTCCTGCTTCAAATGCAACCAATAACAACACAACTCATTTCTATGTTCAAATGTGTTACTGTTAACCCCTTCTCCCTGCCTCCTTAACACACATTCCCAAGAAAGGGAATGAAAAGTAGGGATGCACCGAATCCAGGATTCAGATTCGGCCGAATATTGGGCTTTTTGACGGGGTTGGGTTTCTGCTGAACCTTAAAACCGAACCGAACCCTACACTTGCGCTAGGCGCGCTACGCTGGTCGACGTCATGACGGCGCCGTTGATTACGGGAAGGCGTTTACGTAGGTGGAGCGTTCAACGCGGTAAGCTGTGAGGAAGTGGAAATGGAACTGGTGAGCAGAAAAAAAGTGTTGTTTGACAGTACTTTCAGTCAAAAGAAGGCCATTCAAGTCCAGCTACATGTTCAATCTGCAATGCTGATTAGTCTGGTGGTGGCGAGGACCCTAAACAATACACAACATCACCGCTGTTACAACATCTGGTGTGAAACATCTGGAAGAATACGAGCTGAGCATGAAGGAATCTACAGACAGCAGCCAGAATGCAGCAACTTCAGGTACGGCAAAGGAAGGACAGTCACTGTTTACTTCATTAATGTGTTGACTGTGTTCATGGACTGAGGACGGGACGAGGATTCGGTTTCGGCAGAATCTCAACCAGGGGATTTGGTATCCGGCCAAACCCCAAAAATCTGGATTCGGTGCATCCCTAATGAAAAGGGAGACAGGAGAAAAAGCTCTGGCTGTCTGGGAGATGTCGGTCAAATCGTCTTTAATAAAACGTGGCTACCTAAACCCAAAATCAGTTTATTTAGCAAAACCATCTAAAAGAAAACACACAGCAGTGTGTAAGTTCTGCAACGTAATGCTGACTCAAACAGCTGGGATCTTTGAGATCAATTTGAGGAGTGTCTATGGTGGCATGCAGTGTCCTGGTCTTGGTCTCTGTCTAAACCCCAGGAAGTCTTGGTCTCGATACACTCTGGTCTTGATGATGGCTCGGTCTCGGCGGTCCCGACTACAACACAGCTGGAGAAGAAAACATAATCTATTGTGCTTTACTGTCGCTGGCTGAGTAAACAAAACTGGAGACGATAACTTCTCTTGTGTCGAGTTGTAAACGTATATCAGATTAGTATTTATTGTACTGTGTAGCGTCAGTGTTTACTGACGGAGTGCAGATGTGGAGAGAGCTACATCTGGTACACAGCATTTCTTAAAATTAGTTTAAAGTTATAATTTCTTTATCATCCCGGACAAATACAAAAAAATGATTTAAAAACTGGAGGTACCAGCCAATTACGATTACGATGAGGTGCTTTAACTTCGGGATTGTGGCGTTGTCGGGCCGCATTTTTCTGTCCGAGCCCGGCCTGCGTCCTCTCTTTTTTTCCTCATACTAATGACACATGTACGTTTGTTTGTGTGGAAAGCCCGCTTTTATTAAGCAGCTGTAGGAAGGCATTCGGAAATGTCAACAGATGACACGGGGCAACAAGCGCACGTTAATATGGGAACACACCTACATAATAAGCTGTTTTAAATGTAAAATGTCCAATGCCTTATCGCGCTGATGTGACTGAGGCCGACCCGAACCTGAACATCATTTCTAAATATCTGTCCGAACCCGGCCCCTCGGGCTCGGGTCGGGTATCAATCCTCTAGTGTTGTCACGTTTTGTAAATTAATAAACTTGTAACCGAAACATCTGCACAAATAAAGTCTTGTCACTTTGTAACTGAACACTCTGTCCACAGGGGCAACCACACAGCAAGTTTGTGTTCATCTTGTGAAGTCGTGTTTATCTGCAGCCAATGTAACACTGCTGTTGTACAAACACAGCTCAAGGCAGAGCTCACAGATTACATCTTCCATTTTTAATTGATGTATAAAATCAGGAGATTTTTTTCATATATTTATGTACAGTGAGATGATTTTAGCTGAGATTTCTGTAGTCCTAAAAATGAAAGGTTGAAATGAACCGTTAAAGTGGAGCTTTAAAAACATAAAGAGATGCTTGTTCGTTTTGCTGTAACCTGCAAGTGTCTCTGTGTGTACCGTATTTTCCGGACTATAAGTCGTTCCGGACTATAAGTCGCATCAGTCAAAAAATGCGTCATGAAGAGGAAAAAAACATATATAAGTCGCACTGGACTATAAGTCGCATTTATTTAGAAATTTATTTCACAAAATCCAAGACCAAGAACAGACATTTAATCTGGAAAGGCAAGTTATTAAACTACCCAACAGCCCCCAGAACAAGGGGCTGAATACGGTAGGTGTCCTCTACGTTAACGTAACACATTAACAGTTATTAAACTACCCAACAGCCCCCAGAACAAGGGGCTGAATACGGTAGGTGTCCTCTATGTTAACGTAACGTAGCAGCTCTGTTGACGAGCCTCTCCCAGCAGCACGTTGTTCAAGCACCCATCTGTGGACTCCTTCCTCCAGCTCTGGCCATCTGGATTTCAGCGCGACTAGCTTTCTTTGTTTTCTTCATTGCAGTAAGACTAACCTTTTCTCCAGTCCCTCACAAGTTTCTCTCTCACTCCAAACTCTCCTTCTGCTGCTCGATGACCGTTTTCGGCTGCGTGTTTTACTACCTGCAGTCTCCTGCAGTTTCTTTTCTTTCTCAGTTGTCTTTAGGAGCAGCATATAGTCCTCACAAGCCTAGAGCGCCTCTCGAGGCTGTAGACGGTAATGTTTTCAGCATGAAATAACATTTAAAAACATGTTAAATTATATATATTTTGATATATAAGTCGCACCTGACTATAAGTCGCAGGACCAGCCGAAGCATGAAAAAAAGTGTGACTTATAGTCCGGAAAATACGGTAAATGCTTTGCTGCAAGTGTTTCTGCTTTTTGAAATGTCTTCCAGACGTCTTCCAGGCACTTACTGTAACCAACCAGGTAAATAACAAACAGCCGAACTGAAACCTGAAATAAGGAGAAGGCGGCTAAGGTCATGATCCCACTTGGCGTCTTATTTTGACAAGAAGAAGTTGACTAGGGCGCTTTTGTAGTTAAAAAAAAAAAAGAAGAAGCTGGCAGCGTTTGGTTCCAAGTAGCGGCCGAGAGCGTCTTTCAGTATCCTCTAGCGCTATGTGGAGCAGGGCTAACGTTAACGTTAGATAAAACAGAGCGGTTGAGCGAGTTAGAGAATGAACAGAGAGAGCGGTGCTAATGTTTGATAAAACAGAGCGAGTCATATATAACTAGCCGTGCTCCGACACTAACACAAGTCTGTCGGGCACCTTCTCCATGTTTTCTTGTTGTTGTGGAAACGACTACTCTGCTTGTCATTGGTCAGCTGTCAACAAAAGCACCTGACGCAACTTCAAAAAGACTCTCTGAGCTGCAGAAAATGCAGAAATTGGCGGTGGCGTTTGAAAACACGGTTTACTCCGTAGGATTATAATGTAACAACAGACGCTGGCAGCTTCTAAAAAGACGCCAAGTGTGAACACAGCCTAATGTTTGAGAAACTAGACTTTGATCACAGAAACATTTAACCTTTAAACATAGAGACGTCGCAGGGCCGTGAAATATAAAAGCCAGATAAGATGAATCCATTTTGAGACAAAAACAAGAAAAGCAAATCAAACCTGTTTTCTTGAACTTAATTCGATAGCATAGATGAGTTAAAATAGTCCCAACCT
This sequence comes from Sander vitreus, assembly GCF_031162955.1. Classification (NCBI taxonomy): domain Eukaryota; kingdom Metazoa; phylum Chordata; class Actinopteri; order Perciformes; family Percidae; genus Sander; species Sander vitreus. The sequence continues at coordinate 26,144,321 of NC_135876.1, read as the reverse complement.
GAAACCCCCACCCCGTCCCCTCTACTATGTCCATAAGAAATCCTCTACATCAGGCACTTGTTGATTAGTCCGTAACGGCTCCAAACCGCACAATCACAAACAGCGAGCGGCCCTCCGTCCTCCGATCGCCTCCTCTCATTTAATTAGTCCGGGCAGCGCCTTCGCTTCCCTCTTTAGTCTCCTCTTTGGCGCGACTCTCTCCTCCTCGGCGTTCAGGCTCCGGGAGCTGCGGTGGACGCCGGGGGAACTCAGCTCGATGTCGTCCAGGGCGAGCGCCGGGTCGTCGGGCGCCACAGGCCGCGGGGCCGGGTAACTGGGCTCGTAGTAGCGGTAGGGATCGTCCTCCTCAACCTCGCCGTAGTTCTCAAAGATGTTGGGAGGCAGTTGGACTGCGGGGATAGCGCCACGGTCAGTGACATCTTCTTCACCCTCTGCGTCACCCACGAACCACGTGGCGAGCCAGCCAGCAGAAAGTCAGCGAGAGCCCAAAACAAAGATGGCCGAACCCCCGCCACCACAGGAAGCAGCGTTTTGGATTGGTTTGTTGGGGTTTGATTGGGTTAGTGGGACAGGAAGAGGGGGCGGGATGAGAAGGAAGGAGCAAGACAAACAGATTGACAACGGTTACCGAGGTTACGGACTGAAAGCAGAGTTAGAGGGTGGGGGATCAACAACTGCAAATTATAAGTTCAAGTGAGTTTAATGTCTCTTAAATTCCACCAGGCAATTATTGGATTAGTTATCTATTAATTCACATTCAAATCATCTCAATTAAAGTCTTCAAGTGGTATTTTTTCAAGTTAAAAGTCTGTTAAAACAACGTGCAAATAAGTTGTTGTGGAGATTGAGCTTTTAGGACCTCAAAATTGATTTTGATTTTATATTAAAAAAGTGAAGCCGGTGTTTTAATGAAGAGGATGATCGTAATCTAGAAGAAAAAGTCAGAAGAGGACGATTGTTTCAGTGCGAGTTTAACACAGTACAACGTCTGGGCTCAGCTCTGTTCAGGCAATATCAGTATAAAAGTATCTTCACTGCTTATTTTCATTTAGGTTTATTATATCCCGGGTTTAAACAGAATAAAGAGACATGCAAGAAGCTGTGCAGCATTTAAATGTTGATTAACGCCGAGCCTCTAAAGGGACATGGGTGAAACTTTTCTTGTTGGCACGCAAAAGTATCTTGTGCTCACGAGAAACCAATCTGAATACCAGTTATTTACCTGATAGTGTCATTAACAAACTTAAAGATGAAAGGGCAACTGTTAAACGATGTCATGCTGTGAATGTGCAATATTAACTTTGGCCAGAGTACTTCGTTAGCATCATTTTGCTAGCCTTAAGCGGGATGTATGGTTCTGCGGAGGCTCCACGCAAAGCATTCGCCGTAGCCTACGTAAGTGGCCTGAAGTTTATACTTGTGCGTTGGCGTTTGCGTCAAGCCGGCGTGCGTTTGTGTGTGTGGGGAGTGTGTGGTAGAGCGAGGGAGAAAGTGATGGTGATTGTCTTCAGAGTGTGTAGTGACTCTAGAGTCCTAGTGAGAGAAACAAGGTGTCTCCCGTGTTCTTTCTGACCACGGTGGGAAATCTGGAGCAGGAGAAGTTTACCCTCTCCTTGATTTCACGTTGCTTATGGAGAAGGAGAACCAGGAAATGAGTCGGGGGGGGGTGAACACAACACTACCAAGCCAAGGCCGAGCAACATGCGTCACCTCGCCGTGTAGTTACATTTTTCAAGAGGTGCACGTCAGGCTACGGCGTAGGGTCGGTACCTCCACGTACCTACGTACGTAGATTTAACGCAGGAGCATAAATTACGCTTTAGATTGGTTTCTTGTGACGAGATACTTTTGCGCACGAAAAAAAAAAAAAAAAAAACAGTTCCCCGTGTCCCTTTAGGGGCTCCGTATTCTAATATCGGATGTCAATGTTATGAAGGAGTCAAAGTATTCGGTACAGTCCTAAGTGACACCACTTCCATTCCCTGCAGTATTTGTTAGCCTTTGCAGCAGTTAAAGCTCATCATCCCTATTTTTGTTTCAGAGTTTGTGAAAGTGGCTCAGCTGTCACTGAGATACTGTTCTGAAGAGGAAGAGTTGTGAAAAGGAGGCGATGACAGACAGACAGATGGGCCGACGGAGAGACACAAAGACAAAGAAAGAGGAATGATTACAACATGCAGACGGTCCTCACACACTCATGCATTTAACGGGTACAGATGACTCATGTTGGGTTTTCTTTGACTGTCAGGATTAGTTATACCAACCATACGTTTAAAAAGGCATGTTTGCTGACTTGTGTATGTGATGACAGCTCTGTGGTGTTAACTGTGAAGCTGCGAAAATATAATTTCCCGTGTGTCTTTTCCCGTAAAAGAGTGAGAAAGTCTCCCTCTTTTTTGACGCTGGAGAGCAAATGAACACGTAGCAGATACAAAAGCTGACAGCGGAAACATTTATGTGAAGTAATTTGTTGCACTTTTGCCGAGTCCTGGTGTATTCGATGGTGATATATGAATAAGGAAACCCTCCATGCAGCATCTTTCCAGTCAACAGAATAAACCATTGAGACGCTGTTCGAGGTGCATTCATCTTTTTCGGGGTGCTTTGAGAATCACATGGTTTCTTTTTGTCTTATTTGTGCAGGTTTAGAAGCCGCAGAAGTGTCCCAATCTTTTTGTGAATTCATCCCGATAATACAAAATAAAATATTAACGTGCAGGAGTCAGTCAGTGATTTGGTCACCATCTAAGTATTGTTTCCAGATGTGTGTAGTTTCAAGCTTAAAAGGCCAGTTCACCCAATTCATAATAAACATTTTCTTTCACTTAAAGGACAAATCCGGCGCAAAATGAACCTAGGGGTTAAAAACACACGTGTACGAGTAGACCGTTCTCTGGGATCTGTTTTCATGCCATCTTGCGAAAACAGTCACGATCAGTCGAACCCTAACCCTTGTAGTTACTCACCCATATATATTTAATGAACAGATATAATTCATGCATTTCCATGTAATTACATTTCACAAACGTAATTCCTATCGACCCACTGGGAAACCACGGACCATGGGAGATTTCAAGTGACAGTTCAGCTCACGTTGCACGGCGTTCATCGTTCGACTGATCGTGACTTAATCGTAACGCTACCGTCTTTCTAAACTATCTTTTTAATAAACTGTCTGTACACTTACAAAGTTCTCAAAGCTTCGGTTTACATGTAGGGACCCTCGTTATGCTGCCGTGGAAGTGTGGTGCTATTTTGAGCCTTGTTAGTGGTGTAGAAATAGAGATTTCTTTTGACTTTATCTGTGGCCCAGACGACTAGCGTTATAAGCTAATTAGCGGTTTGCGCTAAAACTGGTCACATTCGATTAGCGTGAAAACAGATCCCAGAGAACGGCCGACTCGGTACACGTGTTATTAACCGCTAGGTTCATTTTGCGCCGCATTTGTCCTTTAAAGCAAGATGTAGATTGTTTAGATTTAGTTTGAACCCAGTGGAAAGAAAGTCATCTTTCAGGTTTCTGTTTTTGTTTTGATAAATGTTCACATCTTTATCTTATAATATAATTAATATAATAATATCATTTGGGTGAAGCGACACTTTAGGCAACTTTGAGGAGGAAAGAAAACAAAAAAAACCCTCAAATGACAGTTGAAGTATATAAATCATAATGTACGTCTCTGGATTTGAATTCCTCGTGCATTTGAGACAACCTGAACACACGAGCAGTCTCAACGTGTTTCCAGTTTCACCTTCAAATACACAGAGTGCGGGACGGATGACTCCAGTGACGTGCCGACCGTTTAACTCGGAGGCAGCTTTTCAACGTGAAAAGGAGCCGACTGAATTAAACGTTTCACATGCCGACCTTCAATCCAAAATGCATTCTCAGCACTGAAAAGCTTTTCATGCTCAGTCATACAGTTTACAATGTCTGCATGTTTAGACAAGCTGATGGGTTTAAAAAAATATATTTTCTACATTCAACCTGGTGTCATCATTAAATACAGTAATGTACGATCTACTTATTATTTCTGTTCTTACGGGTATCTTGTTGTTTATGATCTAGGTCACTGTTTCTCAAGCTTTTTTTTTCAATAATGTTCCCCCTTTGAACGGTTTCTTTTAAGCCACGTAACCCCTAAGCAGCGTGAATAATTTTTGGTAAAAAAGAAGTCTCTATAAAGAGGAAGAATACAGCGATGTCAGCAGTAGATTTACTAAACAACAGCCTTGGACCTGGAAAACATTTAGATGACGATGAAGAAAGGAGACAAAACCTTGGAAAAAGATGGTAGAAAGAAGGAAGGAAGGCAAGAATAGGTTGGAAATAGTAACAAAAACTTTGAAAAAAGTGACTAAAACGTCAAAGAAAAAAAGACAGTAGAAAATGGCAAGGAAGAAAGACAAGAATAGGTCAAAACAAACGACAAAACCTTCAGAAAAAGGTGACAGACCTTCAGAAACAGCGACAAAAAGTGACAAACTTGGAGAGAAAAAAGCCAGTAGAAGTAACTACAGCCTTGGAACTGAGAAACATTTTGCAAAAAATGTCACGTACCACCTGCAGTCCTCTAAAGGACCCCTAGGGGTACACGTACCCCCTGCAGTCCTCTAAAGTACCACTAGGGGGACACGTACCCCCTGCAGTCCTCTAAAGTACCACTAGGGGTATACGTACCACCTGCAGTCCTCTAAAGTACCACTAGGGGTACACGTACCCCCTGCAGTCCTCTAAAGTACCCCTAGGGGTACACGTACTCCCTGCAGTCCTCTAAAGGACCACTAGGGGGACACGTACCCCCATTTGAGAAACGCTGACCTAGGTTGTGTCCTCCAACCTCAACACTGTTACTGTAATTACACAGCAGTGTTAAAACCTAAATATTAACTATTATAACTTAACCTATTTCAGTGACACATTACTAACAAGGACAGAACATATATTAAATATGTTTTTTAAATCACTAGTTGTAGGTTTAGTCTTTGAGTGTATATTCTGTTTATTTTCAACCTATTTTCCTAGGTTTTTGTGTCTAAGTGACTGATGGGAAGCACTACTTTTTAAATTGGTCCAGTATTAAGCGAGACCGCTGCCGTCGCCAATGGCAAAACAAGCTACGATGTAACGTTGATTGGTAAATGTGCAGCTTCAATTTTCGTCCACTAAAAGTTCTGTTGTTGCCGCTGACAGGCTCAGATTATTATTTTAAGTGTCTGACAACATTATGGGAAGGATCCCTACAGAGATAGACCTTTTTTCAATCATCTCTCAATGCAAATCAAACCAGCTATTAGGCTAACTGAAATAAAACCATGTTAATCTCTAGGTATGGTGAAGGGTATGTGATGATGTGGGGGGTATGGTGAAGGGTATGTGATGATGTGGGGGGTATGGTGAAGGGTATGTGATGATGTGGGGGTATGGTGAAGGGTATGTGATGATGTGGGGGGTATGGTGAAGGGGATGTGATGATGTGGGGGTATGGTGAAGGGTATGTGATGATGTGGGGGGTATGGTGAAGGGGATGTGATGATGTGGGGGTATGGTGAAGGGTATGTGATGATGTGGGGGGTATGGTGAAGGGTATGTGATGATGTGGGGGTATGGTGAAGGGTATGTGATGATGTGGGGGGTATGGTGAAGGGTATGTGATGATGTGGGGGTATGGTGAAGGGTATGTGATGATGGGGGGGTATGGTGAAGGGTATGTGATGATGGGGGGGCCAAGGGAACATTATCAGGATGCATAGTATCCTGGATCCATGAAATAACTGGCCTTTAAAATAATAATCTGCCTGCCTCTATGGGAATCTAACATTTATTTATTTACGATACGTTATTCATTCACAAAGACAATTGACGTCCTTAAAGGTTGGATTTTTCCTCATTTTTTAAATTAAGGCATTAAGATCAATTTCCAAAAGATGATTTTTATTGCTCTTTTTAGTCAACTTAAGCAGGGTGTGTAAACCTATGAGCACCAGTGTACATGCTTAAAGCAACACTAGAGACCTTTCCCCTCTAAAGGTTGGAAGCGCAATTGTCCATTACATTACATTGTGCAAGTTTGCCAGATCTGGTAGTGCGAGCTGTAGTTCCAATGAGATAACCTGTAGGGGGACCGAAGCAGGAAACGCTCTCTAGTGTTGCTTTAAAGTACTGATTATTTACATGGAGTCTGGTGCGTTTGGTGACGGTGATTTCAGGGCTGTTTCATGGTAAACAAAATCATCTTCATTTCTAACAGAAAGGTCTGTCTCTGTACGGATCCTTTCCATAATGTTGTCAGACACTTAGAATAATAATCTGAGCCTGACGGCACTTTTAGAGGACGCAAGCTGACGATGCACATTTGTCCTGTAGGGTTGCATTGCAGCCCGGTTCACGGCTGACGGTTACAGCGGTCTACCTCAATACTGGACCGACGTCAAAGACTTTTGTTCACATTAGTCACTTAGATGACTGGACCCTACCTACCTCCAACATTGTAGCCCACACAGGAGTTCTGGTCGCAGTAGCCCGGAGGCCCAGTGGTGCCGACGGGTCCAGGGACCCCGGGACGACCAGGGGTCCCGGGATTTCCAGGCCGCCCTGAGGGACCCTGGCTGCCAGGTCTGCCCTGGCCTTGGGCTCCTGGGAAGGGGAGGAGGAATTTGTTAGAAATGATCAGGAGATCCGGATTCAAAACCTGTGGTGTAGTGTGTACGGCTCAGTGTGGTTTAATGTACCGGGGGGTCCTGGAGGTCCTCTGGGGCCCTGGACTCCAACACCTTGAGATCCTTTCTCACCCTTTTCTCCTGGTTGACCTGGAAACACAGACACACACACACACACACACACACACACACACACACACACACACAGACAGACAGACAGACAGACACACACACACACACAGAAAGACAGACAAACACACACACACACACACACACACACACACACACACACACACACACACACACACACACACACACACACACACACAGTGTTGTAATATGTTGGGAGAGTATTAAAGGAGACCTATTACAGTATATACACCGTCTCCAGGTTCATACGTGTAGTTTGCGTTTCTACTAGAACTAGGCCGCCCAATTTGGGGTTGGTGGGCCAAGTTTGGCCAGTGCTCACTTAGTTTTGGCCCAGCATGGCCTTTGACATGCTTATGCTCTTATTTTGAAAAGTTTTATAAAATCCTAACCCTAGCCACTACAAAAAACATAATTTTTGTGCAGCCTAAATGGAACTTAAGCAGAGTGCTGTTAAACCTTCCTATTAAATCACATACGAACATTTTATCTACGTAGAACTACAAGAATTACGGTATTCTTTGACATTTATTTTTGGCCCGTGGGCGGCCACCCAGATACATTTTGGCCCTTCATATGAAAGAATTTGGGCACCTCTGTACTAGAACATGTTTACATGCTTTAATGTTTAAAAAAGTCTTGATTTGTCTCATACCGCCCATGGCTGCTGCTCCTGTATTCACCCTCTGTATGAACCGCTCTGTTGGAGCGCCTGTCTCTTTAAGCCCCACTCCCGAAAAAGCCCGGTCTGCTCTGATTGGTTGGCGTTTACGGATCTCCAAGACTTTTTACAGTATAAAGCAAGACTTTAAAAAAAAAAATTGCAGATAAAGGCTTCTAAACAAAATATTACACAACCGGACTTGCGGAGAAACTGACAACGTCGGAAAGATTACAGCTTTATCTGACGTTAGCATTTAGCTACATGTAGCAGTATGTGTAACGAAAACACTGCAGTAACGAGGAGCAGATGAGCATATAGGGAAACAGGGCTCGGTGTGACGTGATACGGAGCCAAGAGCGTCTGACATAGTAACGTTATAGATTAGACAGAAAATACAGAAAAGCATAATAGTTCCCCTTTAAGTAGACTTCACGTTTGAACTCTTTGAGGCATGACGGCTTGTGAACGTACTGTGAGGATCTACAGTCTTTAAAGTCGTAAAGTTTGATGCTTTAAAGCTGCTGGGGTGGGACCCCGACAGTCGTACATCTCTAACTTTTAACGTCTTACTTTTGTATCTAAGCCTTCTCTTGCGGTAGTTACGGGTTACCAGTTTACCTCTTTCTCCCGGCTGCCCGTTCTGTCCGTTCTGTCCTGGGAAGCCGGGTCTTCCTGTGGGTCCCTGTTCTCCCTGGGGCCCTGGAGATCCCTGTCTGCCAGGCTCTCCGGGGGGTCCCGGCACAGTGCGGATGGACACTGGCGGACTGGGCACGTGGTTCAGGATGGAGTTGTAGCGCGCCATGTGGCCTGAAAACATAAAGAGGGATGAATCCCCAGAAGACTGCGGCTGTGTCTCATTCCGCATACTTCCGTTAGTACACTTGCTGCCGTAGTGTCCACTTTCAATGGTTAGTATCGTCCCAAAAGGAACACTTATGTTAAAATACTTACCGGAAATGACGAGCGGGATGAGCGCGACGAACGCAACACACGTGAATGCGATTTTCCAGCCCGCCAAAAATACGGGCTTTCCTGTATGCAAATGAGTAGCGGTCACTCGGCTCGCAGCCCCTCAAAATCTGACGCAAATCTTTGTCGATCAAAAAAACAGACAGATTCAGCAACTGCACGGCCTATTTCTCGCTTAAAATGTTTTCAGAAACACGTTTCGGGGAACTATTTTCGTAAAACACGAGATCGTATTCCGAACGAGTCGCCATTACGGTCAGTTTTGAAATTCGGGAGCAGCCAGACCCACGTGACGCGTTCGGCCAATCAGCTGCGGGTCAAGGGCAGTCAAAGATGGCGCCCGTTTAGTGCGAGTAGGGTCCATCGTTCCACACTGAACTTTTTGAGCGTTTTTAGGGGGTCATCCTGGTACTTTCAGTGAACTGACGTTATACACGATATACTTCAAACTAAGGGTTTGAAGTATGCATTAGGCGGTTTGAGACTATTTTAACTGGTTGGTTATTTGTTTGATGACGTTGTCCCTTAACTGATTCCCCGAGTCTTAAAATAAAGGTTTGTAATTAAATGAAATGGACGAAGTATTCAGGCTCAGCGGCAGAACGAGGATTTGACTTTGGTCGAGGTTTGTAAACACAACAATCTGTCTGATCTTGACTGCAGTCGCACAGATTTACTCTCGTTTTGGAACCAGCTTGGCCGCCATGATGTTCGCCTGTACTTGCATGCCTTGGCCATGCCTTCTACTATCAGTGATGTAACTTTGTGTGTGTGTGTGTATGTGTATGTGTGTGTGTGTGTGTGTGTGTCTGTGTGTGTGTATGCATGTATGTGTCTGTGTGTGTGTGTGTGTGTGTGTGTGTGTGGTTGTGCATGTGTGTGTTTGTGTATGTCTGTATGCTTGTATGTGTCTGTGTGTGTGTGTGTGTGTGTCTGTATGCATGTATGTGTCTGTGTGTGTGTGTGTGTGTGTGTGTGTCTGTATGCATGTATGTGTCTGTGTGTTTGTGTGTGTGTCTGTATACATGTATGTGTGTGTGTGTCTGTATTATTGTATGTGTCTGTGTATGTGTTTGTGTGTGTGTGTGTCTGTATGTGTCCGTGTGTGTGTGTGTGTGTGTGTCTGTAGGCTTGTATGTGTCTGTGTGTGTGCGTCTGTATGCTTGTATGTGTGTGTATGTGTCTGCATGTGTGTGTGTGTGTGTGTGTGTGTGCGTGTGTGTGTGCGTGCGTGTGTGTGTGCGTGCGTGCGTGCGTGCGTGCGTGTGTGTCCTACTGGTTGTGCCTTTAAGGTCACAAAACTACAAGACCCTCATGGAGGAGATATAATGGAACTGGCTGAAATATACAGTACATTACCACTATGCCAGAGAGAAATAGGCTGATGAGCACTCAGTTGATGTTTTCTTTTGCTGTAGGTCCTTTCAGACACTTTTAATTCCCAAAAAAAATTATACATCCCCCACCTCTCTCTAAAAGAACTGGCGACAAACTTACTGGATTTATACTGACGATGCATTCTTTATCCACTAACCAGAACCTGATTCTAAGCTTGATCCTTAAACTACGTCTTCCCCCTCAGACTTACGTAAGTTATACTTAATGTATGTTACGTAGAAATACGCAGAAAGTGTTGTTACTCACTCTGAATGAGCTGCTCACAGACCTGCCTGGCGATGTCCTGGACCGACGCCGTCGACTGCAGGTCACCCTGGAGACACGAGACACACGCAGAGCCTCTGTTAATGTTTGTATCCGTAATCTCGACTGTGTACTCACCTGTTGCAGGTGGCGCAGAGTCATGGTTCAACTAATGACAGAACTGTGTCCTGAAATATAAACAGGCAGTTAATAACACAATGTGTTTGTGAGCTGCTGCAGCAGTTCTCCAACTATTCCTACAAACTGCTGATGCTGTGAACACACAACACACACAGGGAACTTTTCTGTGAAGAGTAACGCCTTTTCTGAGAAAAGAATGTAGTCTGTATTTTCAGAATATTTCTAGTAGTCCTTTATTTGCCTGTGTGAATGTGCTAATGACTCACAACGTGCAAGTAATCAACAGCTTTCTGTCAGCAGATTTCCATGAACAAATGAATTGCATGTGAACACAACAGCCGCCTGTTTTTTGACACGCGGCCTGTCGCCAGTTGAGCGAACTGTTGCTGAGGTTTTACCTTTCAAGAAAAGAATAAAACAACGAGCCATTCGCCTACAGCTGCTAAGCGCACGGCGTGAAGCGCCTGGCGCAGGTGCGTTTAGGGCGTGTCCAAATCCACTTTTGCTAGTTTGACGGCTGATAAAAGGGTCGGTGCGCCGGGCGCATGGTTCTAAAGGGTTGACCTTAGTGTCTTCATTAATCAGAGGTGTGTTTTGGGCGTAACATGCAATCAACCAATCAGAGATCATCTCCCATTCCCTTTAAAAGCCAGGCGCGTTTGGACCTTGGAGCATTGCTGTTATGATGGAGGATTTGCACCGTAATATTTTTATTTTAAAAAAATGGTCTTTTGCATGTGTGTCTAACTGCGTGACAATCACTGCTCATGCACACACATTCATTCTCCGTTGTGAGGGGAGGGGCTTAGGAGACCGTTTTGGGCTTCAGCGGAAAGAGGGGGAGGGACTGAGAAGTTGTCGACTAAGTCCTGGATCTTCACAATCCTACCAACGGCACCTTTAATCGACAATGAAAACAATCGTTAGTTGAAGAACAAGAAGAAACAACTTACCCGTTCACCTTTCTCCCCTTTGCTTCCGGGAGGACCCTGCAACAAAGACGCATCAATCAAAAAAGGATAAAAACAACAGAAATATAGGGTGAAGGGTTCAAAGCTGCAGACACAAGGTTGAAGAAGCTAAGAAAACATGAAGCAAAAGGACTCTCTCTCTCTCTCTTCACGTCTGACACAACAACAAACAAATCCTCTTACCAGGGTCCCCCCAGCGTTCTCTTTTTAATACCACCTAGGGTGAAACTGAATGCCAACTACACGGCCATATAATGTAAAATCAGTGTGAAAAGTACCAAAATATTATTTGTAATGCATTATATTACTGCGTTACAGCAAAGAACAATACGTTACTGTAACTGCGTTACTTTTGTAACACGACGGTACTCCCAACGCTGCTTGCAACGTGCCGGTCTGCAGCGCTCTGAAAGCTGCCAGTTCACACCAATGTGAATAGACGAGACGGTGGATCATCTCCATTGCAACGACTATCTGTACTTCTGTTCTAACTTCCGACTTCTGGGCTTTTTCCACTTTAGTCCGAGCTTTTTTTGACGTTTTTGTCGCCTTTTTCCAACGTTTTGTCGCCTTTTGACCACTTTACAGTGAAAACACACCGGGCGGGTAAGCAGCGTCGCGTAAGCAGCGTCCCGTAAGCAGCGGCGCGTATAGCAGCTATTTTTCTTTTGCCGCCCATGTTATCCAATCTGTCCGTTCATACCGGGCACATAGCGTCCAGCGATATTTGGGGCGTCAAGCGTATGCGTCAAGCCAGGCAGGTAATCACAAACAGGAAGACGGCAGTGCATTTGGATGCTTTACAAAAATAAAACACATTTCAAAATAAAACACCTAGGTTCATGGTGATTTTGGTTGTCTTGACTTCTTACAGCAAGACACGCGATCAGGCACACGGAGAGACACACACACACCAGTTTTCCCCACTCATCCTGTCTCTTTTTTAGAGAGAGAGAGAGAGACAGACAGAGAGAGACAGAGACAGAGAGAGAGAGACAGAGAGATAGAGAGAGAGACAGAGAGAGAGAGAGAGAGACAGAGAGAGAAAGGAGAAGGATCGCTTTGTGACCGGTGCACAATCAGGCACGCATTTTCGCTTTGCTGGCTACACGCGATGCCTACGCACCCGGTGTGTTATCGCTGTTAGTAGACGTTGTTGCCACTTGTTTCGACGTTCGTCTTAAGTCGAGCTGAGACGGTGCAGTTCACACCGCTGCAACTTCTCCCTACGACATCCTAAAAACAAACAGGGCTTAAAACAACTCTGCTAAACAATGATGGACCAACTGAGGAGTTAAAACGGTTGCTTCCTGTTCTCTGTCAGAAGCAGTTAGTCTTATTATGGCTCTATGAAGCCTTTTTTTACAGGCGTTAAACTGCACGCTGCTCTTCCCCCATCATCATCATCATCATCATCATCATCATCAAGGCGTATTGTTCTCGGTCTATTTATCATAATGTTTACCGCTGCAACAGAGTTCAGTTCAGTAGGTGACCGCTCTGTGCGTTGGCATTCACTCCTGATTAAATTAAATGTTAAATCACATTTGGACTGCAGCGACGAAGAAGAAATTAGGTTCTGTGGGAGGGGAAACAAACTGCTGACAAATTACTCCCCCCCCGCTGTGAAACAAAATATCGTCAAGCCTGTAATTACAGATACGTGGGTGGACTGCAGAGAGTCTTCCTGAACTAATCACCACACTTTTGTCAATTGCAGGTCTTACCGGAAGAAAATATGCTTCAGTTCTTGAGAAATGACACTGCTTAATGTTTAGGCCTTTATTGACAGGACAGCTGAAGACATGAGAGGGGAGAGAGGGGGGGGGGAATGAGATGCAGCAAAGGGCCGCAGGTTGGAGTCAAACCCGGGCCCGCTGTGTTGAGGAGTAAACCTCCATATATGGGCGCCTGCTCTACCAACTGAGCTATCCGGGCGCCCTGCTTAATGTTTTTGTTTTAGGGCTCAAAGGCAGCGTGACAAAAGACAGAAAGGTTTGTCGAGATAAAAGAGTTTCTTTTTAGCACCTGTTGTGTTTTACAGGTATGGATTCTGTCTGATGAAGGCATTTATCACCGCATTTTAACCCTACATTTTACACACAGACGCCTGAGATGGCTGGGACACGTGTTGAGGACGGAGCAGGACCGCGTCACAAAAGTCGCCCTAAGATGGACACCACCTGGCAAAAGAAAACCTGGGAGGCCCAAAACCACCTGGCCCCGAACTGTGACATGAGAGCTGGAACAGATGAAGCTGTCATGGGGCGAGGCCCAACATGCTGCCAGGGACCCAATGCAATGGAGAGAGCTCATTGAAGCCTTACGTCCCGTAGGGGATGAAGAGGAGTAAAGTAAGTAAGCGAGCGGCTTGTGTTTGGGAACGTGATTTATGCATCTGTCATTTCTCGCCCCCGACAGGGCTGTGTACACTCGCTGCCCGTCCCTTGTAACTTTCTGACAATCTGCTGTCTGTTGTGTATGCGTTTATGTGAAAGTGTTTTTGTTCTTGGGATCTGAAGACTCCTGGAAACGGAATTGCCCTTTTTGGGATAAATAAAGTTGTTTGAATTGAATTGAATGTGATTCTACATTTGCAGGATGGACATATACTCCCATTATTTTCAGTTCTTTAGAGACAAGGATAAGAAAATTATAGTCATGTTACAGTCTATGTGCAGCGCTAACACAAAGCAATAAAGAAATATTGTAATATAAGTGATTAGTCTCTGAAATACTGTTTTTAATAACCTAGGGGTTATTAACTGATGTGTATCCACTCTGTCGCTCTCTGGGACATGTTTTCATGCTAATCGAATGAGTTTGGAGCTTTAACGAGGCTACCGCGGGCCGCTGGTTAGCTTGAAATGCTAGTATTTGGGAAATCGCTATTTAATACCATTAAAAAGGCTCAAAACATCACCACACTTTAACGTTAGCATAATCAGGGTCCCTAAATGTGAACCGAAAGCACTGACGTCGTTGTAAGTGTACAGATAGTTTATTAAAAAGATAGATTATAAAGACAGTCACGTTCATGTTTAGTTGCGGGAGCCATCTTGGAAACCAGTCATGACTAGTCGAACGCCGTCCAACGTGGAATTGTCCTTTAAGGATGAATGCACGATTCCTTTTTAAACAAATAACCTACCTCTTTATATATTTTATAGTGACTTTATACATATATACATACGTCACAGTTTGATTGAGATAGACAGAGGCTGTTATCTATCAACTCCAAATAATACAATTCATCTGAGCCCCACCGCTGACGAGTCTGAGCGGCAGCGACGGCGGGAGCTACTGGACGCTGTTTCCGGCCCTCGGCTTCGGTTGCACAGAGTAGAAACCAGAGCAAACATACCGCCAGAGAGTTGCCAGCTCAGGCCTGACGTTCCGACCGGCCGGAGAGCCACGCCGTAGCCCACTTCGTTTTGCTGAGGGAAAACACCGGGAGGGAATTTGTCCCTCCCTGGCGAGTAAGTCCCGGTTCAAAACGGTGTTATCAATAGAAGACGAGTGTGTTTTACTGACGATTGGGTGAAATGTACAACATTACTGCCGCCTAGTCTCTCTCATTCTTTTTACAGGCTGAAAAGAGAGAAATATGGCAAACACCAACGCGAAACAGAAAGACATTTATGACGTCAGGAGCCTCATCGACGGACTGAAAACATCATTGGAATTTTCACAAGGGGAACTAGGCGAAATCCCAAAAAAACAACGTAGAAATGGCGTTGGGTTTGATGAGCTAGAACGACAGAATGAGGAGAAAGGCAACAAAATTACAACCTTGGAGGGCAGGATCAATGATCTAGAGCAGTACTCCAGAATAGACGACATAGTGGTGACAGGGTTGAAAACAAAGCCTCAGTCCTACGCCAAACAGCAGTCAGTTCACGAAGGGGTGACGTGTTGAACGAGGAAGACAACCAGTCAATTGATCAGCAATTGATTAAGTTCTTACAGTCAAACGAAATCCTAGTAAAGGAGGAGGACACTGAAGCTTGCCACCCCCTCCCACAATCAAGAAAACAGAAAGAAGAGGGCAAGATAGCACCCATAATAGTGAGATTTACCAACAGAAAGTCTAAAATTAACATACTAAAAAAAGGGAAAATGGGGACCAATGTATTCATAAATGAGCATCTTACAAAAAACAATGCTGAGTTAGCCTGGCGTGTAAGACAGATGTGCAAAGAGTAAAAAATGAAGGGTACGTGGACCAGAAACTGTAACGTTTATATACAAATGAATGGAACTCCTGAAACAGCTGAAGTGAAGCTAGTGAGAGGCCTAGAAGACCTAGGAAAATATAAAGGAAGATGAGGCCTTATAGCCGAGGTAGCACTATGATATAGGCCACGAATACAAAACAAGCTTATGAACGTTAAGAACTTCCAGGACATAGTTGATTACCTAAGGGAATTTAAGCAATTTCTGAAACCTGGATTGGTAATGGTAGGGGTGAGGAATATGGAATTCCAGGATATGGGTCAAAACATAAGCAGAACAGAAAAAGCAGGAGGAGGAACAGCGCTGTATGTAGATAGAAGATTAAATGGTAGCGTAGTAGACAGGTTGACAGGGGCTGTGGAAAATGTTCGTGAATGCATAACCATAGAGATTGTTATGAGCAGGAACAGAAATATCATGATAAGCTGTGTTTATCGGGCTCCGAGTTATGGGAGGATTAAGGATTGGATGGAAAAAGTGTATGCAAAGACTGAACAGAAGGTCATGTATATATGTGGGGACTTCAATATAGACTTGACTGAACCCAAACAAGCAATCAGCGATAGATGACTTCATGGAAACTATTTATGCAATGAGTCTATATCCCACGATAACAAGTAGAACCACATCACACTCAGCCACAATTGTAGATAATATATTTGTTAATAGTATGGAGAATAAAGTAGTAAGTGGGCTTCTTGTGAAGGACATTACTGACCATCTACCAGTCTTTGCCAACTGTTGAAGCCGTGAATGCATTCAGAGCAGATCTCATGTCTCACCATTGGAGTGATGTTTTACAGGCCAAGGACGTAAATACCGCGTACGATACATTTCTTGACTCCTTCCTGGCACTTTACAACAAAAGCTGTCCAGTCATGCGAAGCAAATGGAAAAACAAAAGTAGGGACAAGCCTTGGCTCACCAGGAGTATATTGAATGCATGTAAAAAGAACCTCATGTACAAAGAATATATTGAATATAGATCCACAGACAAAGAAATCAAATATAAAAGATACAAAAACTAACAACCATAATAAGGAAAAGTAAAAAGGTGTATTTTGATAATAAACTTGAAATCAATAAAAACAACACTAAGGGAACATTGGGATATACTAAATAAAAGTATTAGTAAAAAATCAACTGGTACCACGTATTCCAGTCGTTCTACTAACAACGGAAAAGTTGTCGATGACATGAATGCAGTGGCAGAAGGTTTTAATAGGTTTTTTTGTGACAGTAGGCCCCAATCTGGCAGGGGAAATTATACCACCAGATGGGGGCAGGGTAGAGCTATGTCATGGAGCCAGAAATTGTGAATCAATGTTCCTGAGAAAAGTGGGAGAGAATGAGATAATTGAACTTGTGAATACATTGAAAAACAAAAAATCTATTATCTTTTTTGACCCTACCTTTGGTTACGACCAATAAAAATTCATTCATTCATATTCTATATATATATATATATATTTTCCTGCTTTGCACTGTTGTAGATGTTTTGCACTGAGAGGACTGCATTCAATTGTGTTGTACGTGTACGATGACAATAAAGACTATTCCATCTTCTGAATGACAGCAACTAGTACTCTATAATGTATTACATTTTGGAAGTTACTTGCCCAACACTGATTGCAAGTGCTGTAGTTGCAAGTTTCAACGTGTATAATTGCTATTGTTTGGTCTAAACTGGGCTTAAGTAAAACTGTCTAAGGAACATCTGTAGGAAGGCAGGTTAAGGCCCTGACAGGAGCTATTCAGTGTGTGACTGACAGACTCGCTCACCTTCAGACAGGACAGGAAGTGGGTAATCCTGCTGACAGACTCTCTCTCTCTGTCTGTCTGACAGCCTCTGTTAAGCTAAGCCTGACTGACACGACTTCCTTCCTCCTCCTCCTCCTCTACAGAGAGTCCGTGTTTGTGCAGCAGCTTTTGTCAGAAAGGTAATAGGAAATGTAAAAGCATACTGTTACAGGTGTAAACCCCAGACTGTGGTCTCTTGTGACTCACCGGTGGTCCCAGTTCTCCCTGTTTTCCTGAAGGGCCCGTGTGACCGGGGGCCCCGGGAGCTCCTGGCGTCCCCTGAAGAGAAACGGGCAGATTAAAAAGGAGGAAGAATCAGAATCAGAGTCGACTCAATCGGCCCAAGTCTGTCGATATAGACGAGGAACTTCACTCCGGTGAGTATACACAAACATTTAACGATAAGAAAACCCCTTCCTAAATCAGAAGCTGGACTGATGTTAACGGGTTTTATTGTAGCTGCCGGACTCATTTTGCGACTCCAAAGACTCCAAATAGACCAGACATTACGGACTGGCTTAAACTTATGACAGAGATAGCGGCCTTTGAACTTCTATATTATTCCAATAATAATATTCCAAGCAAAAACAGACGAGCATGGAGGTCTGGAGGCATGGAGGCATTGGTGGACAGAGGATAATTATGGATGTGCAGGCACACATATGCATGTTTATATTTGTGGGTAACACTGTGTGTGTAATGGGTATGAGGATGCTGCGCGGGTTCCTTTTTTGGCTGCCTTTTATTGGTTTTATTTAATTTAATTATTATTTTATTTTCTATTGTTTGTATTTTCAAATGTGAGCTATATGTATTACATTTGTATCATGTATATATGTGTGTGGAGTTGCATTACCAAAATCAATAAAAAATAAGTAAAGAATAAACGATAAGAAGACCTAAACATGAAGTGTTTTTTTATATTTTGCAGGACAGTCGCTATGAAAAGTAGAACTGCGGAGATGAATCTATCAGTGAGTCACTCACCATGGTTCCTGAGGCGCCCTGTCTGCCCGGCGGGCCGTCTTTACCTGGCAGCCCCTGCGGACGACAAGAAGAACATACACATGCTGGAACATTACAATGATGGCGTTTGTGTTCTTAAAAGTATTTTGGGAAGGTGCTTTTTCATGGATTGTGTTTTTAACATGTATCATCTTGCACGTTTTAATCTAAAGCACTTCTGTGATTTGTACCTGTGATAAGCGGGGCCACAAGGAACGCAGGCCGGAGTTGAACCTGTGGCCACTGTGACAAGGACTGAGCCTTTGTACGTGGGGCACAGGCTCTACCAGGTGAGCTATCCAGGTGCCCCTATCATACTGTTTTATAAAAAGTACAGTTTACACTGGAAGATTACACTGCCACTTTTCTGGGACGCTTTCGGGTGCAGCACAGCGGGAAAGAAAAGATGAATTAAGAAGAAACTAGACGACAAAGAGAGGCTTTACACAAGTTTCTTTCAGGCCCTTCACATTTCGGATATTCAACGTTTCTTAGGCCAAGGACCCCTTAGTTGAAAGAGAGCGACGAGGTAGGGACCCCCTACTACATATACTGTATAATATAGTTGCATATTAAAGTGGGCCAGATGGATGAAAATGAATGGATAGTATTTATACATCATGTTTTAATGTTAATGTAAAACATACATGGGGAAAGCACAGTGAATCCTTAAGCTTAACTGTATGGCGCCCATAGTGGCTACATTACCTATAGTAAGCTTATCTTCAATGTGTAAATCAAATGTTTTTTTCCCCCTCACAAATAGGCCATTTATAAGTCATATTGATGTATGTTTTCAGACATTTTAATCACATTTACATTACATCATTTGGTGGCCCCCCTGCACTAACTCTGAGGGGTCACGGACCCCCTGTTAAAGATCTCTGACCTAAATAAATACATTAGCATAATACTCATGTGGCAGTTACAAGTAATGTTGTTTATTCACTAAATAAAGTATTAATTTGGAGGCGCCCGTATTGCTCAGTTGGTAGAGCGGGCGCTCATATACATGTAGAGGTCTATTCCTCGATGCAGTGGGCCTGGGTTCAACTCCGACCTGCGGTCCTTTGCTGCGTGTCATCTTCCCCTTTCATTTCTTCAGCTGTCCTGTCAATAAATGCCTAAAAATGCCCAAAACATAATCTTTAAAAAAAAAAAAAAGTATTCATTTGGAGCGGGCCCCGAAAAAAGCAGTATTCCTAGTTTAATTTTTCCATTTGATCCGGCTCTGAGTATGTGTAGTAGTAGCTGTAGTACGTTGGTGTTAAGAGGAATATGTTACTATGTTTGCGGTGACTCACTCTGGTTCCTGCCGGGCCTTCTCTGCCCGGAGCTCCGGCTCGGCCGGCGATTCCCTGAAACACAGGAGGAGAGCAGCTCACATTTTAACAAATGACATCAATATTTAAAAAACTTCACACGTGACCACTCTTAAAACAATTGATGTGAAATGACAGCGACTACAAGGACAAGAACTGCAGAGACGACCGATAGACCAGACCTCCGTGTTTAACTACACACCTTTAAACAGTACAGTTACGGCTGAAAATGACAACAGAAAACATGTTTGCCGATTTCACATAGCTCCGTAATTATCACCGGAATTGATTTTGTGTTCGCGCAATGTCACCGTGATTCCGTCTATTGCTTTTTGCTCCTCTGCATGCTTGCTCGTTACAACAAATGGCTGTAATCAGTGTAGCTTGGCTGTGTGTGGGTGTGTGTGTGTGTGTGTGTGTTTTGTTGCTTCCTGTTGCTCTGCAATGCTTCTGCTTCTGTCTTGAGAATGCTCATTGTGTTGCTGTAGCTGTCATTTGGTGTCTTGTTCGTCCGTTAACTTTCACTCATTTTTTCACCCATCACCTAACTGGTATTCAGGGGCGTAGCACAACATTCTGGGCCCTGTAGAAAGGCATCCTCTCCGCATCCACAGCTATTCATTCTAGCATCTTTCTGGGCCCTCCTCACATGAGGGCCCTGGGTACTCAGTCCCTCCCCCCCCCCAGTCTGACACCCCTGCTGGTATTAAAACATCTGGCCGAAGGACTGCAGTCGAAAATTTGCCAGCTGGCTAACACTGACACATTTACAGATATGTTGATTAATGGGTTGTCCCAACTGGGGACCTTTGTTGCATGGCTTCCTATACTTTCAACTTTCCAAAAATATAGAAACCATTTAACTCTCCTGTTACAAACGGTTTTGTTAGATTCAATCTTGCTGTCTTGTTACAAACTCAGGAAACCGAACAGCAGAAATCAACCTTTTGCAAATGGCACCATTATTCAAAATCTGACAACCGTTTGCTTCCAAAAGGTCATATTAGTCCCAGTAATTTACAGTAGAACATTACTTTTGTGAGGCTCTTTTCATGGAACAGACCGCTGCCCAATGTTCGGTCACTGACAATATTCAACAATTCATTTTTATCTCTGACAAAAACACTTTAAAATAGAATATAAGTTTGGCAGGAGATGGTAGACGTTTGCTGTCTTAATAACATCATTTGATGAGGATTCGTAATGATTAAGTACCAGACAAACGGTTGAATATTAACATATTGATCATTAAGACCTAACTAGGGTTGGGTTTTTTCTGATACCGGTGCTAAAGGATACTTTTAAAACAGTGTCTAAACGGTGCCTGAACTTTAAAAAAAGTTTTTAAAAACGACAAAAACGACCACTGGATGGTAAAGGGGTATTTAACAATAACTTTGAATGCACAACGAGGCTACCAGTTTCTGTGTTGTTTTTCCGGCAACTGCAGCTGCAAACTGCTATGTCCCGCTGTTGGAATCCTCTACAGTGAAATACAGTCACGCTTTACACCGTTTAACGTTAGCTGTCAGTATTTTAACCGTGTTTAATCCAGCTACTGGCTAACGGTAGGCTAACGTCACCTGCTGTCAAGTGTAGCGTTAACTAGCGTCACGTGCAGCGATGTTTCTGTTGTCTTAGTTTTTTTCTTACCTGTGTTCCTTGTTGTCCAGCTTCACCTTTCTGTCCTCTCTCTCCTGGAGAACCCTGCGGATCAAAATTATACTTCACTTTTCAGACAGTATGCATATCGTTATATATAACATGAAATGTACTAAATATCATAGTTGCAATGGTGTAAAAATGACGGTGTTTTTCATAAACGTACAATATGAATTGTATCCGGAATATGCCACCATGAAAATTAACATTCAAAATAACATCCTTTAAGTTTCAGGGGTCTATTAGAGTGGAAGTAGTGTCTATGATTTATGTTTTACTGCCAATGATGTGGACCTGAGCTCTATAGTGAGACTGAGAACTGGGTGGGTGTTTGTCTTACTGGGGGTCCTATGATGGAGCGTCCGCTGGGTCCCTGTGGTCCTTGGGGTCCCTGAGGCCCGGGTACACCTGTATCACCTACTGGACCAGTTGGCCCCTGGAGAGAGAGAGAGAGAGAGTTAGAGAGGGAGAGAGAGAGCGAGAGAGAGAGAGTTAGAGAGGGAGAGAGAGAGCGAGAGAGAGAGGGAGAGCGAGAGAGAGAGTTAGAGAGGGAGAGAGAGAGCGAGAGAGAGAGAGAGTGTGTGTGTGTTAAAGACAGTCTTGTATAGTCTAGTCTGGATCTGTGGAAGTGGGTATCCATTTTTATTTACCTTCAATAGAACTTAAAGAACATATCTAACTAAACTCTAAGAACAGAATAACATAATGAACTTTACAGAAGGATATAATGTGTTCTGCTCTTTGACACGATGAAGTGGTTTATAAAGCTTCATCATGTTCAGCTTTGATATCCATTTGTGCGCATGCTTGTGGCCATGTCTGAATATTTTTTCAGACTCCATTTCCTCTAGAGTTTAACATATAATGATAATGATCACTGTGAGGAAATGATTCAAGTGATAACAGAATATGTCACATCAATAGCAAAAACAAGTCAATGCATATGTGGCCACAGGATGCCGTGTTGTGCAATGTGTTGCAGATCAGAATAAGAAATAAGGCAGGACATTTAAAAAAAACCATTTCTCTGCTCATGTTCAATGTTTGATCCATTACATGGCGCTTGTTTTCATCATTTAAAACAGGTTTTTTTTTTAACAGCAGACGTTTTAACGTCATTATCGGCGAACGATCTGAATTCCGCGAACCCGTGCAAAGTGCTCTAGCATATTCGACAAACCACAAATAACATATGTCAGAAAAGAAAGTTCATCAGCTCACATACGTCTCTGTTTTAAAAGATCAAGAATAGCACTTTTTGTATTGGGCAAGTAGTTACAGTACGTCAGAAATGTGGCAGTGTGTTTTCCTGCTACTACTTCCTTAATACTCGGTGTTGAAGAGAGAGACAGAGGCGATAGCAGCATCAGAGAGCACAAAGTTATATTTAGGATTTAGAAAAACAAACTGTAGCAAAGCACCGGCTATTAGAGGAATACAACAAGGTGTACTGTTACAGGAAATTGTGAAAACGCTGCTCAGACTCGTCTTTTAAAATTTAGAATTTAAAATGTCTTCCAACATTTACGAAGACCCAAATTTGACTATGGATGTGAAATACAGCAAAGGGGCCAGAGAGGACGGAGGAGAGAGTGTGGAGAGAGTGATCGACATCTACGAGAGTGTGGACGCTTCCACAAACCGTGGTGTTCCGACACAGCGCGGAGGTACGTCAATACTTAAAAATACTGATTATATCAAAACAAACGAAAACTGTACATTGAAATCAAGGGCTCAGCTATCAATGACATGTGTAAACGATTGTCGTTATATTGATGAAATAACAACATACTTTCTATTATATTTTTGGTATATTTTGAATTGTCATCTGTGTATTTCCACCGTAAATTGGTGCATAAGTATCCGAATGCAGGAAATTAAGTCTTTCACGCTCAAAATAACCCTGGGGGAGGACACCCAGACCCCCCAATATGACTGTGTGCTTTGCCTCTGCAGGAGCACACACTCAAAATCATCCTCCAGCTGTGCAAAGAAACCCTTTCAGAGCGGCCGCGCTGGTTCTGGGTTTACTCTGCCTCCTGCTGGTAGTGGGAGTCATTGTCCTGGCCAATCAATGTGAGGACCTCGTCTTTATTTTAACGTCCTATATTGAGTCACACAAAACCTTGATCAGTTGGTTTGATTTGAAATCCCTGCCCTGTCTTTCTTTTTTTGTGCTTTTCACCAGATATTTCAGTCACGTTGGAAAACAACCAGCTGCAGAACAGTACTAAGGAGCTGCAGACCAGTTATAAGGAGCTGCAGACCAGCTATAACAACCTGAGCAACAGTTTCTGCCACACAACACACGGTGAGACATGTTTAAAAACAAGTCTTATAGGCAGAGCCAAACAGAATCTGCATTTTATTTCTTTATTTTTCATCAGTGATGCAGAAAAGGAATGTTTTTGTTCTGTTTGGCCCTGCTAATAAGTGTTATATATTTGTCATTAACTTATTTGATTTGTCACTAAAACACAGGATGGAGGAGATTCCAGTGCAGTTGTTACTACAAATCTACTGAGATGAAAACCTGGACAGAGAGCAAGACAGACTGTCAGAACAGAGGAGCAGATCTGGTGATAATACACAGCAAAGACGAAAATGTGAGTGTCTGTTATTGTGTTTGTATGTTTTGCTTTTGGCAATATTTTCTTTGAGATGATCAAAAGGAAAAACCGGGGAGAGAAATCCTCTGTGTATTTCTATTCTGTGCAGGCTGTTCCATTCGTACATACACATGGAGCTACAAAAAGTAAAGCACTGTAATCCGCATGTATTTATTACCGTCAGCACCACGTTGACTGCTGCTATAAGAGCTGGAAGATCCGTGTAGGGAGGAGGTCGTGGGGGGGGATGTTTGTCTCCTAAAAACACAGCGTTTTCAAGCCGGGGAGCAGAGTTCATGTCCCAGAAGAAGTTAAGGAGAAACACAAGACAAGATGTTGTTATTGACGCAAAAAGTCTCATTTAGCGGCATATTTAGACGCGCTTGGTCGGGACATACGTTTAACTGACATGCGGCACAAGAACGGGACATTTAGGTTTAGGAAAAGATGGTGGGTGGGGTTACAACATGTACGTTTCAGTGACACGCGGGACAAGAACAGGACACGAACCCCGGTCTCCTGGGTGAAAGTCCTGTGTTGTTTGACCCATCCACACCCCCAAACCTACCTCCCTACGTGGATTTTTGGTCTTTCATACTACTCTCTACCGTTACCTTAATACTACGTCATCTTACAGCAATGCGGGCGAGCTGCTGCTCCAATACACACGCTGAAAAGTGAATTTTGCGTCGGTATCTGACACTGAGAGCCACCGTCCGTATTTTACCAGTTGGGAGTCTGAACTGGTTGAGGAAATAGGTCTTCATGTCCCGTTGTAGGATATCATACGAATTGCATACACTTTTGTACAATATACATCAACTGCAAATGGGAATCCGCAATTTGGCACATTTACATCACAGCAAGACACTTAACGTTTGTTATCATCGCGTCATTTCTTTATTTACTTCTACTTCACCATGGAGGATTTCTTTCCTTCAGAGACGGTCAAAACATGAAATATGTATTAACTACCACAGAAATACTAGTGTTTGAATAGGTAAATAATTGTATGCTCTTTTGCTAAATTGTTAGGATTTCGTCAGTGAGCTGAATAAACGTGAAGGTTCCTGGATTGGTCTGCAGTCAGTGACAACAAAAGACTGGAAAGAGGAATGGAAATGGATGGACGAATCAACACTATCATATATGTGAGAACATTTTAATATTTTTTTGTTTTTAATTACGATATATAGGGGTCATTGTATAATAGTATATGGTTGGATGAAATGGAACACAAAAAACAAGAAAGTTCCAATAATAATTTATTAAGACGATAATAATGTTAGTATTGTCTTTTAAAATGAGCATTTCCTGAAAGACAATCTATAAACGATTCAACACATGGTTTTAAGATGACATCACAGCCACATGATGTGTGTAGCGTTTAGCTGTTGGGCTGAAAGATTACTTTGTAATAACCACACTCTCTGATTCTGAACAACTGAATGTTAAATGCTCTGTGCCACCAAAGCATTCAGACCTTGAATTTTGGCTCACATTTAAAAAGTCAAAAGCCAAAGAGGTCAAAGGAACTCATCTTGGCTCTTGACAGCTCAGGATAATGAACTTGCAGTCTACTGCTCGACCACATAGGGGCACCAACATGCTCATATTAATCCTCCTGTGGGATGCCCTCTTCAAAACAGACACAAGTTGTGAAAAAACAACCAAAAAAATTAACAAAACATATACTACATACTACTTAAAAGACATAAGAAACTAAATATAAACCTCAACTCTCAGTCCTGGATTATTTTCATGAGTTTCCAACCACAATAACTGCATCGTCATAACAATAATCTCTTGTTTTGTGGCTTTTAACCATAACGACATAGTGCTTGTTCTACAGGTCCTGGCAGACAGACGTGAATATGAACCCCGTGAAGGGGGCCACAGTATATATGGATCTGGACGGAAATTGGAACCATTCCAATAATGGATTGAAAAAATGGATTTGTGAGAAACATATTCATAAGGTCTGATATGTAACTGTTATGTAATGGATTTGAATCTTGACAAGGACATTTGTTCTTCTCTTATCCATTGGTACTTGTTGCCCTCCCTTTGAAAACTACATAATAAAGGCAAACATGAGACAATGAACTGTACTGTGTTACTCTAAAATTGAAAAATGTAGAAGTACAAAAAGGCCAAAGTGTTCCATAATATAAGAAGAAACATACGTACAGACCAAGCGTTAACTTTGCCATTGCTAAAGTGCCTTAAACTGGCATTCTCTCAAATTTCCAGCAGGGGGCGACTCCACTGGCTCAAAAAAAAAAAGTCTATAGCAGTCTATGAGAAAATGAGTCTACTTCTCACTTGATTTGTGGGACTTTTACTTCTTCTACCACTGATGTTCTGCAGCAACTACAACCAAAAATGGGAAACAATGTGTAATAGCCTGAAAACATAATGGACAAAACCTCCAGGCCTAAAAAAGTGAGGCAAAAGATGAAGTGACTTAAAGCTGCATTATCTCTAATTTCCAGCAGGGGGCGACTCCATTGGCTCCGAAATGAGGTCTGTTTCTACAGAAGTCTTCGAGAAAATGAGCCTATTTCTCACTTTATTTGTAACCACAGTAAACATTTTCATGAGTTTATGGTCTCAATCGCTAGTTTCAAGTCTTCTTCAACACAGCATGATGTTCATTTGATAAATTATGGTCCCATTTATTTTAAAATAGATGATAAAGCAGGGGATGCTTTAGGACCTGCCAATCAGGACAGAGGCTTAGTAATGCTAACCATGCTAACACTGTGGACATTAAAATAGACCTGAGCCTGTTTTTTTGCTGTTAAACTTTGACCCTCTCACTATGTGTTTTCACTTTATCAGTTAAGTGGAACATTTTGGTCCCCTAAAAATGTCTTCTTCAGTGTTCTGCCAACCAAGCTAGCTAGCTAGCGTTAGCATTATCTTAAGGGAAAGTTTGCGGATTTTCTGTACTGTCGTACAGTTAGATGAATGTCACCAGTACCCTGAGGTCAACGTTTACATGCCAGAAAAACTCTACTGGATGACATAGATCAGTTGGTTGAAGTCGGCGACTTTCCCTCTTTAGCGCTTAGCTTAGCATCGTAACCATATCACTGGCTTAGATGTGTCATTCTCCCTAGCGTTGCCCTTTTTTCCAAATATTCTGGCTCCAGAATACCAAGATGGTGACAGCCAAAATGCAAGCTCCCGGCTTCAAAACGGTAGACCACAAACCAAGTGGTCACATTTTAGTGTTTCTTTGCATCATTGGGAGATTTGGCCTGATGGTGGCAGTATCGAAAACATCATGGTGTCACCACAATAATTTTTAGGGAATTGAGCCCTACAGTAGTGGAAGTCTGATATTGTTGAATCATGGATTGACAGACAGATTGTCTAATACCTTGTTCCAGAGCAGGATATCCATTTTAATTCATCAATTGTCAAATATTAACTTAATCACTGACTCACGTCTAGACCCTGTGTCAAGTTTCTGTGTTTAGTTGGTTTCATGTTTTCTGTTTCCTGTTTTATGTTGAAGGTTCTCGGTTATCCCTTGTGTTGTCTTGTTTTACTTCCTGTCTTTTGGTTTTCCCGCCTTTTTGATTGTCTGATGTCTTTCACCTGTTTCCCAGCCCTTGTGTCACCTGTCCCTTGTTAACTCTCATTTACTGTATATAGTCTGTGTTTCCTTTGTTGTCGGATCATTGTGTACTGTTGGTGGGTGAGTTGTGGTTTCCTGGTTGCTGAGTTTCCTTGTGGTTTTTACGTCTATAGTTTCCCCTGTGGTTTTTTTGGAACTTATTTTTGCTCTGCCAGTTTCAGGACACCTTTTGTTGTAGTTTTCTTGTTAATAAATTCTCAACTCTGAACTGAACTGCATTGGGGTCCAAGCCTCGCTACTTACCTCTCAAACAAATCATGACCGATCATGACACAGATTGTCTAATACCTTGTTCCAGAGCAGGATATCCATTTTAATTCATCAATTGTCAAATATTAACTTCATTAATAATGACGTTTCAGTTTAGGCAACAGAAAGAAGCATTTCCTGTTTTGGCCTAACTGTTCAACTGCTGTGTGGCTGGGTGTGATAGTGTTCAACCAAGCTCTGAATAAATGCTATTTATAGATTTTTCAGTTTAAGCCCAATGCATTTATAGCTTGTAAATTGTTTCATAAAATAAATCAAAAGATTGGACAATGCAGTGTCCTGGCTGAAGTTAAGAAAACCACAAGTAATAAGTTTGTGTGTGTGTGTGTGTGTGTGTGTGTGTGTGTGTGTGTGTGTATGTGTATGTGTTACTTCCTTAATGTTCTTTACTTTCCGAGAAACACTGGCAGCAGCAGCAGCATCAGTAGAGTATGTTACTGTACGTCACTAAATTAATAGATTACCAAAGTTTAACAGCAGCATAGTGACCGATCTACACAGCACGGTAAGCAGTAAGTGAAGTGAAGCTACGGTTTGATTGTCTCAAGATGTCCGAAGATATTTATGCCAAACCAGATATGTCAAAGAAGGTGAGATACAACAGAACTGTGCAGAAGGACAAAGAAGAATGGGAGGAAAGGGAGGTGGAAATATACGAGAGCACAGACGCTATCAGAGATGATCACACTGATAATCAGTCAGACGGAGGGACGTAGTAAACGCTCTACTTTTTTCAGTTCAGTTTGTTACTCTAGCTTTCAAATCCCAAGGAACTGCCGCCCTATTTTGTTTGTCTCCACATGTAAAAGTATGAACGCTTGTGTTTTGCAACTGTTTCCTGTAGTTAGTGTTTTATGTTTATGTTAAGCTCTCTGGGTAGAGGACTCATTTTCAGGTGTTGGGATGCTTTTAAAAGAAACACACACTGGATTTATTACATCGTTTTTTGACATTGCCCAATTCGTTCGGTTATGGTAACTGTCTCAAAGTGTCCTTTCTGAGACCTGAGGATGTGTCAACTCCGGTAAATATAGCTTTACAACAGAGTGCAAAAAGGGAAGTGCAGCGTGACGTGATCTGTTGAATATCATTAGCAATGCAGAGCCAAATAAAGGGAGAGAGACCGTAGAGAGAGGAAGCAAAGTCACTGTAATGCAGCTTTTTGTTGTGAGTCAGTTGCAATTCAATGGTCCATTATAACTCAACATTTTAGATGAATTCATATTTGTTCTCCTTTAATATAATAATTGGTTAACATAAGGGTGGTCTAAATGTTTAAAGGCACTTTCACACCTATTGTTCGTTAGACTCGATGTGATTCGGAGGGTGAAGTTAAGGCATTGTTGCATTTTTCATTTGGTTTGCATTCACACTGCACGTTGTTAAACATCGAACTTTGTAAATGTCACACGGTCAAAACGGTCACTAGTCTGTTCGACAGAATATCAGAGTGAAACTCGCCGACACTTCTGGTCTCATAAATAACAAACCAATAGCAAAATGTATAACCTCTTGGGTTTTCTGGTTTTGCTCTTAGCGTTCCTAATATTTTAATAGAAGGCGAACAAGTCAGCGAGTGAAAGAGGGCGGCCCTGATTAGAGAGAGTTGCTGTGTTGTCACACAGAGGACCAACAATCATATATAAGTCTGTAACTTGTTTACAAGGTTGAAATTGCAGGTTAGTAAATGCAGTTTTTGGTTCACTTCCTGTATTTGGGTCGGATCGCTTTCTCAAGTAAATATGAACTGAACTCTAGTGCACTCGCTAATGTTGGCTAATCTCCCTCTAACTCGCCTTGGCCTACCCGCATGTGTCACTCGTGTCAGGTCTTATGAACAATAACTTAGCGGGAGTGAGAAACAAGGCATTGTGAAGTCTAAGATAATGTTACGTACCGAGTAACATTAGTACAACTTTACGGAGCTAACGTTACGTACCGAGTAAAGTTGGTATAAGGGGGAGTGACAGGCTGCGGCTGGAAATCGTAAGAAGGGTGGGAAATAGTTTTAACATGACTTTAAAATCGACAGCCACCGAGCCAAAGTGTTTAACAGTTAGCTTGTTCTTGTTTTCCAACTGCGTTGCGAGTTATAGTAACATTAGCATAGCTGTGAACTTCATGGAGAAAGCTAAAGTTAATGTTAGCTGCCCTACAGCTGTCAGAGTTCTACTTCATATATTAGCTACCTTCTAATAGCTGTATTCTCAGTAACGTGGCAATCTGCTTATAAATCACTAAAAAATGGTAGTGACAGCACCATTTGGCTTTATTAATGCAGTTAGCATCGTTTGTTATTTACCTAGTTTATGACAATTGTTTCGGCTGTGCTTTCTAACATGATGTCATTGTGCTAACTGAGCACCGTTAGCCTTTACAACAATGCCATGTCACAACACTTGTTAGATAACGTTTCATTACAGAGTTCTCTGTTGATTTGTGTTTGTCGCTGTGTGCTCGTGGTGGAAAATAATGTAAACAAAGTTGCGTGCAGGTCCCCTCAAGGCCAGGCTGATTTTAGAAGTCCCTCTAGTGGACAGAAAGTGTAACAGCCACATGCTTGTAGTGGCATTGACAATGCAAAAGCCTGAGTGGTGTAGTACATATTATTTAACAGGCTGCAATTGAGCATTAAATAATCAAATAGTATTTGAATATTAAATCAAATGGAATTCGAATGGTATTATAGAGTAAGATTGACAACTCTAGTCCACACCAGAGTTTGAAAGAGCTTTCACACCACACTAAATTAACTGGATTATCCCACGAAATGCTGAGGTGTAAAAGCAACCTAAGATTTGTCTGACACCCTCAACCACAGATCAAAACCATAAAACTACTGAGTAAAAGGTTTTTTCTAACGTGAATAATAGGAATTATGATAACAAAGACATGTTTCCCTGAAATTAACCTTGCTCTCTGTGTACTTTGCCACTTTAGGACCAGACATTGAGAGGCATCCTCCAGCTGTCCAAAGGAAGACTTTCAGGGCTGCAGCACTCTGTCTGGCAGTGCTCTGCTTTCTGATGATGACTGGAATCATCCTCTTATCCGTATACTGTAAGATAAAATACACCTCACAACTACTAAGCACCAAATACTGAACCAGTAAAGCTCTAAAGTACAGGTTCAGGTTTTTACTGACATACTATATGTATGCTAAAATAGTCATTGTTCGCTGTAATCATTCCTAATGTCCAAATCGCCTGTAAAGTGATCCCTTCCTAACACAATTCCAATGGACGGATGGCTAGAAACAGGGGGACAAAATCCAGTCTTTACTCTGTTAATAGGAGAAGCTTTAGCCACACAACATTTGACTACCAAGACGTGTCATTCTGCCATGGCTCAGCAAGGAAACACTGTCCGTGGAAACAAAAAAAAACACAGGAACTTGTAAAAGAAACATTCAGCTTGGGAAACTCAGACCAATGAAGCTGATTGGAAAAAATAAAAAATGTTACTGTCTGTAAAGGTAAAGCACTGATTGTTCTGTGAATGTTAGCAAGCAGAAAACATTATCTTCAAGCTTGAGTGCCCAATGTAGGCTATCATATCAAAAGGTAGAAGCAGCAGGTTGTCTGATTAAGGAACAATTAGCTTCAGTTTCCCACTCAGGGAGGCGTTAGCGTGAATATAAACTGCCTTTATGACAAAGTATGGTCAGTATGGTGTATGGCACACTCTGCTTGAGACATGGTCGAATGTTGACTGTTGCCAGTTTGCAAACGTGACATTAAATCTCAAGACTCTTCTTTGTGAGCCTTGTTTAACAGAAATTCCCACCACAGAAGCCTTTGGCTGAACTTTTTCACGCAACAAAGACTGTGGTTTTTATGTCCCAAATTGTCTACAGTATACAGTCACATGTTATGCTACTGAAGGTTAAAGGTACACTGAGTAGGAAATTGTATTTTGCATTCAAACAAATAGTGCTCTTTAGCGCCTCGCTTTTCTTAAATGCGTGTTGCAACTACGGTAGCCGGTAGTACGGTCGCTTTTTTGGCGAAGAGGATTCCTTCTCCTGTGGCTCGGCATAAGTCTGATCCTCCGTTATGAACTAAAGTGCAGCGCAGGCTTTCAAATTAGCCGGGGCAGTGACAAGCTCCTCTCACTGATCTCCTTCTCCGTTTCAGCTGGTTTCAGTCACGTGACGCTGGCTCTGAACGAGAACGAGTTGTGAATTAGCTAGACAGGTAGGCTAGTGCTCTATGTCCCTCTCAGCCATTATAGTTTTTCAAAATGGCGGAACGACATGGAAGCCTCCTTGGACTTGCCCGTCCAATGTAAATACTGAGGATAACTCATCATTGGCAAAGGTAATTTTACACCAATGACGACATATTTATGAATGAAGACATTGATTTTAGCTAATGAAATACTTACAAACACTACACAGTGTACCTTTAACTCTCATAATGCTGATTCTTTCAGTAAACATGGGGCACATGAATCCCACTTAGGCAAAATTACTTTTTATCTGCCTTTTTATATCTTGTTCATACTTGATACTTGAGTTAACAAGTCTGTTATCCATTAGTTAATAGTTATGACACCTCTACATACACGGCAGGTTAAAGGACAGAGACACCAATAACTACATTCCAGTTTGAAATATTGAGGATGTACCTTAATTCTGTCTTTAGTTTAAAGCAGAATGACACGGTACTGTGTGTTTCTTACTTTGTTATGGTTTTCGCCACATATTTTAGTCACTTTGGAAAAAGAACAGATGAAGAACGAATACGACCAACTGAGCAACAACTACAGTCAGCTGCAGGTGAAGGTTTCAGGTAAGAAAGGTTTCAACTTATAACACACAGGATCCAACTTCACACTGTCTATTACGCATAAATAATCTCATATTGTCTTACTTGTTTCTATTGCTGTTTTTCTCCAGAGATTTTAGTCAACAACAGTAAGTTACAGAGCAGCTACCAAACACTGAGTATAAATCACAGTCAGCTACAGGATGAAGCAAAGAAGCTGAAGAACAGAACTGAAGGTAAGACAAGTTTAAAAACAGAAAACTCCTGTATTTTACCAATTAACATTATATGGCTTGACTGTGTCTTTACTTCTGATTGTAACTGTTTAATGCTGTTTAACTTTTTCACTGATGGAAATAATTCAGAGACAGCCACTGGAGATATAAAACCTGATAGAAACTATTTACAGAATAAACAGGAAAAGGGAAACGTGGCAGAGGCAAGAAAGATCTTTAAACTATTAATTATAACTATTAACAAGTCTTATTAATTTGACATTTGTTTGTCATTAAGAGAAGTGCTGTCCTGATGGATGGAAGGGATTTAGATGCAGTTGTTACTTTAAATCTAAAGAGGAGAAGACTTGGTCTGACAGCAGAGCTGACTGTAAGAAGAGAGGAGCAGATCTGGTCGTCATAAACATCAAAGAGGAACAGGTGAGTGTTTGTTTCTGAGTGCGTGATCTCAGAGAAAAATAAATTTAATGGAAATATTTAAATATGAACAAAAGTTCAAATTTATGGAAAAACCTGTGAAATGTTTTTCCTTTTTAAACTGCATTCTGATAAAATGAAATGTTGACTGTCTTGAGCAGTAACCATGCACTTCCTCATGAGTTCTCTGTTCTGCTCTGAGTATAAATGTCTTTCTTCACTTTCCTCCGTTACTAATGTGTGTTTACTGCCATGCTGTTGGGTCCAGTCCTCAGTGTGAGTTGGACCGAGGGATCCCTCTTGTGTTTGTTGTGGCTGATGAAGTTACAAGATGACTTTACTACAACAGAAATGCTGAACTGTGAACAGAGAAATGATTGTTTTCTCTCGTCAACTACTAGGAGTTCGTCTCTGAGCTGAGTAAGGATGCAGAGTCCTGGATTGGTCTACGGTATGATTGGACACAAGGAGAATGGGAATGGGTGGACGGATCACTGCTGACAGAAACGTGAGACATTTTAAAGTTTTTTGTTTCCATGACAATTCCATCAAAGTCACACCTGGGATTACTTGTATATTAGTCTATGAATAGTTTATTAGTGAAATGCTGCATAGCTAAATATGAGCATCAGTCCCATGAATGACATATTAACATGAAGCTGGAGAGATGCGGCGTAGAGTCAGCTTTGACAACCATTTGTGTCAGAGGCCAACTGAGGAGCTGCATCAAAAAAATCCCCCAGTAACCATTATAAATGTATACTGAAGTCTTTACTCATAAAGATATAATATTAGTCAAACTTCCAGAGACCTGAAAAGCTTCTGTAGTCTAATGTGTGTGACTTAATCACAATGTAAAGTCTATGGGACCGGCTGCTGAGTTTATGAAAAGAGACAGTAGGGGCAGAACACAATGAAAGGACGCCATCTTGTTCTAAGATAACAGAAAAACCATAATACCTTGTTTATTGGGGATGATGCCTGTTAGGACAAATATCTTAAATGACTGAAAACGGAGATATTGGAGTACTGAACAAGGTTTCAATATTTCATTGGAAGGCGTTACAGATTACATCGATTTACAAAACTGAATCTTAAAGAATTATATAAAATCATTTTAATAAGTACAGATAATATATATTTCAGGAGAAATTCAACAGTTTACTTGAAACGAACACAAATCAGGAGTTTCAGCTGTTTGATAAAAGAACAACATTTTATTTGTCTGTCAGGTTCTGGGCATCAGGACTGACTCAGTATGACGGTTACTATGCTGCATGCTGCCATCAACAAGGAAAATGGACACAAAATAAGAACTGGATCTGTGAGGAAAAGATGATCTGAACTCTTTGGTGACAGAGAGGTGTGTAGTGTTGGGATCAGCTTTGTCGTATCAGACCGATATACATTTTACATTTACTCAGCTGTTTATTCTGTGTTGCTAAATAACCTGGATTACAGAGATATTGTTCCTCTGTCCTTCATAGTGCACATAGTGTCTGGTTAGAAGTCATGTGTACTTACTCTGTAGTCCTGCAGGATTATTATAATGAAAGCTAATAAAAACATGGATTAGCAGGTTGTCTTTACCTTGGTTTATGTAGTTGATTTAAACAACTGAATGTTAAATGCTCTGTGCCACCAAAGCATTCAGACCTTGAATTTTAAAGTCAAAAGCCAAAGAGGTCAAAGGAACTCATCTTGGCTCTTGACAGCTCAAGATAATGAACTTGCAGTCTACTGCTCGACCACATAGGGGCACCAACATGCTCATATTAATCCTCCTGTGGGATGCCCTCTTCAAAACAGGCACAAGTTGTAAAAAAACAACCAAACATACGTACTAGTTAAAAGACATAAACTAAATATAAACCTCAACTCTCAGTCCTGGATTATTTTCATGAGTTTCCAACCACAATAACTGCATCATCATGACAATAATCTCTTGTTTTGTGGCTTTTAACCATAACGACATAGTGCTTGTTCTATAGGTCCTGGCAGAAAGGGTTTATATGAACCCCGTGAAGGGGGCCACAGCATATATGGATCTGGACAAAAGGAGAAATTTAAATGATTTATTAAAAAAAGTAATAACTTAACAATAATTACTTCTTTCCCCAGTAAATTGCGGTTTAACGACAAAAACGGATGAGAAAAGTGTATTTTACAATAACTTTGAATGCACCACGAGGTTGACAACAGCAGTGACCAAGTGCTAGTTTGTGTCTTTTAGCTCTTAGCGGTAGACTGTGGTACTACAGTGAAATACAGACACACTTTACACCACTTACAGTTTAGCTTTCAGCATTTTAAACTGTGTTTAATCCAGCTACTATCTAACAGTAGGCTAACGTTAACCAATGCCAACTGTAACAATAGTGTTCACTAGCGATGCTTCTGTTGCATATAACGTCGATTTCGGAACATCAGAGAGCAGCGCACACATTTAAGTGGCACCGAAATCCGGGGTACAAATGCATTCCGAACTGTGAGTGTTGATCCGTATGGACCACGGCTCAACTATGGTCTGTTACACCACTAGGTCTGACATGTAACTGTGATGCAAAAGGTTTGAATCTTTCCAAGGACATTTCTTCTTCTCCAATAGTTCTTGTTGCCCTCCCTTAAACTACACAATTAAGGCTAACATGAGAAAATGAAATGTATGGCATTTTCTGAACGAAAAAATGTAATTTAAGGACAAAGAGACAAACAAAAAATATTTTCAAGAACCTCAATAATGGTGCAGCTAAAAATGTTTTTTTTCCTGCTAGTTGAATGGTCATACAGTGTCCAAGATAAAAAAAAAAAAAAGGTCCTTCCACCGTGGTGCAGTAAGGCATTCTGCCTGTTACATTTTAGGGTTTCTTTTGAACCATTAGAAGATTTGGCCTGATGGTGGCAGTAAAAAAATGTGCTGTCGTTGCAGACTGTGTCTGGACACACTTTTGCTGCACTCGTACAGAACAGATGCAAGATCATCAACAAGGCCACATCAACAATGTCTGTGACGGCATAAAGCACATATACACGATAAATACATGGATAATACATGAAGGGAAGGCATTACTGTAACTATTTACTAGTTTTCATCCAAAGTCCACAGAAAATTGACATCACATGGTGTTTCTCACATACTGTATTTTGTAGCTTTTATTATGGCTTTATTTTTGACATGACTAACATTGGTCACTCATCTCGGATCTTCTTTCTTTGATCATCTCCGTTTGCATCTATTATCTGCTTTCTGTGTTATGCAGCAGAGCAGATCTTTCATTCCATCCAGCTGAAATTCAGATCATTATCACCCTGCTTGATTGTCATTATCATCTTTTTTGTTTGGTTTTGTATCAACTTAAATAAACCGTACAATGTTATTTGTTTAGCATCTTAAGTTCATCATTATTGAAACATTGACATTTTCTAACTAGAATGACTGTCTTACGGTTGTATGCCTCTGCCAACTAGTCAAGTTGCAGTTTTTTTTTTTTTTTTTTTTTTTTTTTTATTTATTAAAATGGTGTTAAAAACGCACATCAAAAAAGAGCTTGTGGCACCTTGGCCCCTCCTTAAGACACCCCAGGGTCCAGTTGGATGCAAGAGGAAGAAATGCTGGAATTTATTTTTTGGGACAAACAGAAAGTTGTATTTTTTTCTCCATAGTAACAAATGTGTTGAGGGTAGGCCATATCTGTGTTTGGGGTTTGTTTGGCAGTTACTTCCTCGATGCTTCCTGTTGATAAGCTGCCAGACTCAGAGAAACAAACGGTGAAGAATACGATCAGTGTGAATCAACTTCTTTTGACTCTCGAGATGTCTGCAGACATTCACGCTCCAGATCTGAGTTTGAACATGAGAGAAGAAGAGGAGAACCAAGCGAAGATCTACGAGAATGAAGACACTCTGAAACAAAGTCTCAGGTCCTGTAAAGTCAGTATGTACAAAATAACTAAATATTTTATTGATGTCTGCGCATGTCTGATTAAATCCTGAACAATGAATGTTGATTCCATTTAATATGGTTTGTACAAGAGAAAACAATATCAGTCGACTTCAGCTAATGTTTATAGACTGGTCTGTGCTGTGGACGTTGAAATGCAATTTAGTGCCACTTGAGTTAAAAGGTCCTATTTCTAACTGAGAAGAGGAACACAACGTAAGAATGAAATGATCAATAATACCATAAAGCCACTTCAAACATGCTTCATGTAAACATGTTTGACTGTTCTTTGTCTCTGTAGGACCACTCACTCGAAACAATCCTTCAGCTGTCAAAAGATGTCCTTTTGGAGCCAAAGCAGTGATTCTGGGAGTGCTGTATCTTCTGATATTGGGCGGGATCTACATGCGCTGTGAGGATTTGCTCTTTATTCTGTAACAACGTGCCCGGCCCTATTTTGGGTTGTACACATCTCAGTGAGAACAGATGACTCAGATCACTCTTTACCAGTTTGTTAATTCTGTCAAAAGTGCAAATTGAATACTTGAAGCAAATGTGCTGCCGTAATGGAAAGATGTTAAAAATGTACATAACCTATTTAACTGAAACACTCTCCAACCAGTAGATGCATTTAGACCTGCTCAAAAATGTACTAATGTGGTTAAAGCAGGATTGTTAGTAAAGCAGTCTGCCTCCTCCCACATGCCCCAATCCCCCCCAGCCAAGCCCACTCCGTTGTGATTGGTCATCTTCCGGAAGTCCTCCAAAGGGGACGGCTCAGAGCATGGAGCTGAATGACCATGTACGGAAGTCCATTTCATTGAAGTAGTCAAATACAGGAAATTCAAAAAGCAAACTGAGACCCAATGAGATCAGAGCGTTCAGAGCTTGGCGGAGCTAACCAAAGCTGCCTGCAGGGCTCACGTCTAAATGCATTTACCTCATTATTTGGCACTTTGGTATCGTTTAACATGACTATACAAACCTTTTTATAGGTCAGAAAAGACGAAAAAGCCCAATAGGTGCTCTTTAAACAAACTGTCCTACACATAAGTAGATCTAGAATTTTAGATGGGCATGAATGTTGAAGCAAAAGTCAAATGTTTTCTGGTATTAAAGCCAAAGTGCACCAGGCTAGTTTATGGAAAATAGGTGCAATAAAAAAAACGAATTCCAGGTTCAAAGTCTGAAAGTGATTTTTACTAAAACACAGCAAGTAACTTGACACTGCAATTACTTAAAGGTGCTCTAAGCGATGTCACACGTTTTTTAGGCTACAACATTTTTTGTCACATACAGCAAACATCTCCTCACTATCCGCGAGCTGCCTGTCCCCTGAACACACTGTCAAAAAAAAAAAATCGCGGTCTCTGTAGACAGCCCAGGCTCCACAAACGCCAACAAAAACAAACTGTGCCAACCTGCACCACCAAACATAACAA
The DNA here is from genome assembly GCF_031162955.1 of Sander vitreus. Lineage (NCBI taxonomy): Eukaryota > Metazoa > Chordata > Actinopteri > Perciformes > Percidae > Sander > Sander vitreus. The sequence goes on along the minus strand of NC_135876.1, from coordinate 26,105,768 downwards.
ACAGTCTTCCAAAGTTCCAGCCAATAACCGACAAGAAGGATTTGGGGGTGGGGGTTGGGGGGTTAGTGCGGGGTCGCACGGAAGGGAGGTGGAGGGGACGGGATGAGGAGGAGGGAGGGGCGAGCTAGCCTTGTTTTGTTTGAAAATACTTTGAACGTCAACAAGAAGTGCCGTCACTCAACATCGCTTAGAGCACCTTTAGAATATGAATAATTTGTTGTTGTTAATTTGTTTTTGTTCATGGTTTTCCTTTTGTTCCCACCAGATGTTGTTGCCACGTTGGAAACACAAAACTTGATGACAGAAAGAGAGCAGCTCAATATCAGTCTGATCCAGCTCACTATCAGTCTGAACCAGCTTAATACCACCCTGATCCAGCTCACTATCAGTCTGAACCAGCTTAATACCACCCTGATCGAGACGCAAACCAGAAACATTAATCTGGCTAAAGAGAAAAGACAGCTAGAGGCCAGATGTTACAGCTGGAGAAGCAGAGATGTTTTCCCAAGTGAGAGTTATTGTTAACAAACAGGTAATGTGAGTCTTGTCAATATGGCATTAACTTGAATTTTCTTTTCTTTTTTTCTCCCAATTTGGAAACGCCCGTTTCTCCTCCACAGAAGGCGGCATTGATCCACTGAAATGAGCACATCAATGCATGTTCTTCTGTAAGGCATATTAAACAGATTTATACTTTTACGTTTACTGAGCTGTCATTTGTGTTAACCTCCCTGCATTAATGACACAAAGGGCCTCATGCAGAAACATTATCTTTAATTTCTCTTGCATTTAGAAGTCAACTCAGGATGCACGAAATGTCACCTACCCAGGTGTGGTGTATGATGAATCCTAGTTGATCATAATTGTTGAGATTAGAGATAGATTAGATAGGATAGATTATATATATATAGTTATTATATATATTTTTTATGGTATATATATATATATAGTGTTATATATATATATATATATATATATATATATTATATATTATATGAAGTATATGAAGATATATTATTACATATATATATATACATATACATATATATGCAAGAGTGTACATATATTACATATATATAGCATACATACATGATATATATACATTATATTATATTATATATTATACATATACATGGTTATACATATGCTATATTATATATATATATATATATATATTATTACATATATATATTATATATATATATATAGATATATATATATATATATATATATATATATGCGTATATATGTTACATTATATATATATATATATATATACATATATAGTTATTATATATTATATATATATATATATATATATATATATATATATATATATATATATGTTATATATATATATTATATTATATATATTATTATATATATATATATATATAGTGTAAGATATATATACATATATTATATATATATATATATATATATATTAAAGAGATATATACATATATATATATATATATATATATATATATATATATATATATATATATATATATATATATATATATATATGAGTATATAGAGTGTGTAGTAGGTAGTATAGGCAGGCAGGAGAGTATATATATATATAGCATATATATATATATATATATATATATATATATATATATATATATATATATATATATATATATATATATATATATATATATATATATAAGTAAAGATATATATATATATATATATATATATATATATATATATAGATATATATATATATATATATATATATATATATATATTTGTGTTATAGTGTTTCTCGAACACCATACAGGGGGAGGTGCTGTGTCGTGTGCAAATACTCTATACTAATGTGATGCAGCTTTAAACTGATTTTAGATCTTACAGACTGCATAACACTTCAGTTCATTGGACTGTTGTAGCTGAGTGTAACAATGTCTCTCACTGTAAAGGCATTTTATTCAAATTTCTAACTTTCTTTTTCATAATCTGTAATGGACTGTTAAATATCTTCTCAAAGCACAAACAACTGAACCTAAAACAGTCAAAAAGTCAAATACTGCACATGAGTGGTGGGACATTTGGGCAGAAATGGCACCTTATGTGGTTTTGTTGATACTGCCCAGCTAGGGTAGCAACCAAGTCAACTTTAATACAGCATTTTGCTGTATAACAATACTTATAAAGTGAGACAAAGATGTTTATTTTCTACTGATTTAGTTCCAACCTTCAACATGGCCTGAGAGGCATGTTATCTGGTTCATGGCATAGGAAATAATGTTTGAGTCAATTTGCTAAGGAGTCCCAAAATGACCATAATCAGCAGATCTAGAGAGGATAAAGTGTGCTTTTGGTTGCTTCACACTCACAAGCTGCTGCTCATATCTGATATTTGACATCCACTCTGTCAGGCAGTATTTGGTCGTGTTTTCTTAATGTGAAGTGCATTAAGCTCTCAGGGCCACCGGTGATCAGGGTCTTTATTGACTTTAACTGAAGAGACGACCAGGCTTTTAGTAGAGATGGGCCTTTATTTCTATAAGCAGTACTGTATTCATTATATTTTAGGAAGTAGGCTCTCCGTTTTCTGATCTGCTGCAGTTTGATTTACTGTTGCTGGGGTTTATCGTTAATACAAACTCAACACACATTTTGTTAAAAACAGTCAGTCAGTTAAACTTTGGCTGTTACCTCAAACACTGATATTTTAAAAATAAATGTAAATTAATTGTAAATACCAGCTCTTTTTTATGTGGTTAACTGTTAAAAAAGCACAATAAAAAAATGAAAAAGAGCAAATCTTGTGGCACCCTTGGCCCCTTACTTAAGGCACCCACTGCTTTAAACAGTTGGAGGTTTTAGAAAGAAATGCTGGCATTTATTGCAGTTTGGGCAAAATTTTGTTGTGGGCATTCAGTATCTGGCTGGACTACAACAGAGCCGTTTGGAGCAGTTTGTGAACAGTGTTTTCTGTTGGAGATGGTAAGTCCCTTTGGGGGGGGACTTTGGGCTTTTTTACTTTGTAAACCTATAACGTGCATAAAAATATATATATATAACACAAAGGAAAGGAAAAAGGCAAAAAGCTGAATATGAGCACTTTAAGGTTAGGGTTTTGTTACATTATCTGAAATGCTTGTGTTTTCTGTGTAGCTGATCAGTTTTATTCTATTTTTATATATATATACACACACATACATACATACATACAGAGAAATGTATGTAATTCAGAAAAAAAAACTGCAAGAATGAAAGAAGGTACCTACCTTGTCAGGTATGCAGACGATTCTGTGAGTCTTCTTTTGTGTTGTTGTATTTTATTTCAGTAAATGTGCTTAAAAGGTGTTATTAGATTGTCTGGGTGATTAAAGGTACCATGACATGCTGCTCTTTGGATGCTTTTATATAGGTCTTAGTGGTCCCAAAATACTGTATCTGAAGTCTTTATAAATTTTGAAAGTCCTGTAATACTGTATCTGAAGTCTCTTTTATATAGACCTTAGTGGTCCCCTAATACTGTATCTGAAGTCTCTTTATATAGCCTTAGTGGTCCCTCAATCACTGACATCTGAAGTCTCCTTTTATACAGGCCTTAGTGGTCCCCTATCGCAAATCTAGAAGCTCTCTTATAGGTATCCTGGTGATACTAATCACAGTATTCTGAAGTCTCTTTTATATAGGCCTGATGTATCCCTCACCAGCTTTGTGGAGCCTGAAGCCCTTTTTTATATTAGGCCTTAGTGGTCCTCATACTTAGTACCTGAAGTCTCTTTATATAGGCCTGATGTAGACTCCAATACTGTATCTGAAGTCTCTTTTTATATAGACCTTAGTGGTCTCATACTGTGGCGCAGTCTCTTTATATAGACCTTAGTGGTCCCCTAATACTGTATCTAATGTCTCTTTGACCAACTGCCACTTTGCTCGTTTTCAAGCCATGACGTCTCTCTCTCTTTCTCATGGGCGGGCCAAATTCTCTGGGTGGGCAAAGCAGAGAAAGGGGAGGTAACCTTTCTCCTCATGACGTCATAAAGGGAAGATTCCTGATTGGCCCATCTGAGCTTTCATTTCCTCAAAGGCAGAGCAGGATACCCAGGGCTCGGTTTACACCTATCACCATTTCTAGCCACTGGGGGACCATAGGCAGGCTGGGGGATCTCATATTAATGTTAAAAAACCTCATAAAGTGAAATCTTCATGCCATGGGACCTTTAAGGTTAGTGTTTTCGGTTATGTTAAGTTATGGGATATGTTTATGTGTTTTCTATAATGGTGATCACAGTGTTATTCTATTTTCTTTTCTCATGTTTCGTCGTGTTTTTTAGTTTTGTTGTGATTTCTGTCGTGTTACGTTACCTGAAATGATGCTCTGTTTTCTGTATTATGTTATTGTATACTATCATTAATACTAGGGGTGTCATTATTTTGATTCATATTGAAAACAACCCTTTAAAAAAAAGGAGTTTAGTAAACTGCTTGTTATGTGTGGAACTATTTTAGAGATGAGCCAAAAGCTGGATGTTTTTTGTGTGTTTATATGTATAGAAATGTTTGTAATTCAGAAAAACTGCAAGAAAGATAGAAGGTACCTAGCTTGTCTGGTGTGTGGATGATTCTGTGAGTCTTCTTTTGTGTTGTTGTTGTATTTTCAGAAATGTGCTTAGAAAGTGTTATTACATTGTCTGTTTGGTTGATGTGGGTTAGGGGCTTGTCTGCTTTTGTGGTTCATGTTATTTCAAATGTTTGTGTTTTCTGTGTAGCTGATCAGTTTTGTTCTGTTTTTTTTTTTATTCATTGTGTTTCTGAAATGTTGCCGTCAGATATACTTTTCTCTTATATTTATGCTACCTATGTTCTCATGTTTATGCCTCTTTTTATATATTGTCTCACAATGTCAAGCACTGTGAGTTGAAATGTCCTATATAAATAAAACTGCAATGGTTACCAGGCAGTGGTACTTGCTAATACTAATGCTAATAACCAGCAAAGAGGCCTCTGTCTCTTTAAGATGTGATCAGTGGGATGTTTGGCTCTCGGTGTAACTTACCTGAATAAATAAAGGTTAAAACAAGATGAGCTCTGACATGTCAGCGGGGGCAGCCACATTAGTTTAGCCTAAGCAGATAAAATGAAGATATAAAGCTGGGTTCAAGCCAATGGGTATCTGCTCTTTGCTCGGGTTAGAGTAGGATTTAAAGACAGCGTAAAGGTAAATAAGGTCAATGGTGTCGTCTGTCATCTAAAGTGAATAGTGGGCTTCCATAGCAAAACGTGTTGTTATGTCAGCTGACAAAACAACACTTGCTAGAGTTTGAATCGCAAAGAGAAGCGTGTTAAACATTTTGGCAGCTACAGCGACTTGTTGATAGCATCCAGATCGCATATAGCTCCCTTCCTGTTTTGTATGTTCAGCGGTGGCTTTTCACGCTATCGCTCTTTCATCAGAACAAGTGGGGAAAAAAACACACTTGAGTGTCGACAGTCATGACTTGGTATCAGTTTATAAAACCAACAGAACTTACCACTGGGCCTGGCTCTCCGCGATCACCTCTGGCTCCTCTGATTCCTGGGCCTCCCTGTTTGAAACCCAAAAAGCAGGAGTTAATGAGGGGTTCACAATTAGTACATTCAAATCCACAGTGTCTCAATACTGTGTGTGTGTGTGTCTGTGTGTTTGTGCGTGTGTGTGCGTGTGTATGTGTCTGTGTGCGTGTACAGATACCCACAAAGCTGAGATATACAAGAAATATGAGCTTTAATCTGCCAAAAGTAAAAAGAAAACTGTACTGAAATAACATCAGTAGCTCAAACTGCAGATGAAGCATGTTGTTGAGGTGATTTCTTGTGTCTTCATGCATCTGTGTGACTGCATGCATGAATGTGTGGTACAGTCTGTGTGTTTCGTAATTGGGATAATAATCGTGTAGTCTGACTGTTGCTCTCTGCCTGTTTGCCAAAACCATCAAGAAAAAAAGAAAGAAAAATCAGGGGTTTGGTGACGATTGTCCGGTGCAATCAGGCCCAAAACAGGCTTGATTCTCGAGTGATGTGTACCTCGCACAGTTTATTTGATATATGATCTGAATGTAATATCACCGTTAGATTCAATACTAATACAATAACTTGAGCGTCTGACTGTGAGTGAGTATGTATTGGATGCATTTGTGTGAGGCTCACAGGTGGTCCAGCAGGGCCGGGGGGGCCTTTGCTGTCCTGGGTGCAGGTGCAGGCTTTGGGCATGGCTGGGCAGTCTGCCTCCTTCCTCTGGATGATCACAGCATGATGAGAGTGACAAAAACAAAAAATATATATAATGGCAATGACATGGCATGATAAATGATTAAATAAAGCAGGCAAAGGGAGCAACGCATTCTCATAAACGGATTTGTATGATATCGTATGAAAAGTTATGCACACTAAAACGTTAAGATATCATACAAAAACTAGGAGACCGCCGGCTGGTCATGTGACATCGGCTACAGAGCTCCATGGCGCTGAGCAGAAGGCGCTAGCTGTTTAAGCCGCTACAGAGCTTCCTGCTGCCGGCCACAGCTAAGGGGGTAAGCGAGCATCCGGAAAGCGTACCTCCTATGCGGAGATTCTGAGGCTAACAAGCCATCACCTCCCGTTAGCATCCCATTGACTGCCATTCATTTTGGCGTCACTTTGACAGCGAATTGCTTAACATCGGAAGCGTTTAAAGACTCTGTTTGTCCGTTGTTTATTTCTAAAGAAACACGACAATGTATAAAAGGCTCCATTACCTTGTAGCTCATGATATGGCTCCGTAGCAGACGTTTTTGTAAAAATAGTCTCACGATTGTGTCATAACCACGAGACTAACTGTCGCATAGTAGAGGAATTACCATACAGTACAGGAGAAGCTTGCAGGCAATTGGGGTGGGGGGGCGTGTGGAGGCATACAGTCAAGGAAGAAGCCCATAGAGAGTCCACGAAAGCATCGGAACAAAATATTTCAGCAACGTTTTGCTCCTACGCTCATGGACAGCTCTTACTCACGCTCTCCGTCTCTGCAAGATTGGGAATGATTGAGATTTCTCTTGGCACAGCTACCAGAAGACTTCCAACTTTCAGACAGGTTGCTCACGTCACATCTACGTCTTCAAGCTCAGTTGGAGCCATCACCGGGAAAGAGCTTATAATTGACTTCACTGGTCTCCGTCGAAGTCTGTGGCGTCGCTGTGTCCATTTCTTTCACGCTCTATGTTCACAGCTCGGCCGTATCAGCAGCAGTTAGTAGACGCGTTCAGTTACCCGAGAATAGGTGACTGTGAGCCGGGTACAGAGCACTGCGAGCTGTCATCTCAAGCTGTCATTTCGGCGGAGATTACGGTTAAGTTTAGGCAAGAAAAAGTGAGCGTGATGCGGCGACAAAAGTTAAAGCTATAGTGCGTAGCCCCATGAGGAATTCTAAGAGATTACAACAAAACTGTCGGCGCGTCCACATGATACAAGCCTTCCGTGATCACGCATATAGTTTTGCTGTTGTAAAAGGCGGGCCCCTATTAATTTAATTCATGAACACTTTTCTCCGTTTTTCGACTCTCCCGTTAAGTCATGCGACAAAAAACAAGTTTTTGTCACAATTTCAAGGCAACACCCTGCGCGTGATTGATAAACAAATGTTCATTTTGAGGGCGAAGTCTTCCTTTAACATGTATTTGATTAGAGACAGTAAACTGGAGTAAAGAGAGGTAAAGATGGCCGTTGACCTCACCAGACCAGGGAGCTCGCAGCACTTGTCTCTGCTGGCCCACGAAGTGCTGCAGACGATGTCGAAGAGCTGAAGCTGGAACTGCAGAGGAGAAAAGAACACTTCAATACACAAACCACTTAAATACAGAGCTGAACTGTATAGACACCAAGAAGGAGGTTTGACAATTAAAAAGGGGAAAACGTTGTCTTGCATTTCTATGAACAGAAAATTCTCTTATTTTGGTTTTGCTCCAGATTTTGACCCAATTCGGCGTATTTTATTTGTAAAATTAGTTTTCACTAACTTATTATGTGAAATGCAATCACAAGAAGCACTCATAGCTGACTCAAAGTGCCGTAACTTCACTGTAAACGCATTCAGAAACTTTCTCTGTGGGATCCACAACGGCAGGAGGGAAAGTGAAACAAAGGCAGTGTTTCCTGTGTGTTGATTTTGTCGTGGCGGCACGCCTTTTAAATGATCCTGCCGACATAATGCCCCCCCCACCCGTTGGCTGCCGCTCACATTGCAATTTAACAACAAGTAGAACTATTCAGAGGTTGTTGGGCCCGTCCAGTTTAACCCCACATACTGTTGCGTTGATGGAGTTTATTGTCAAAACGTTCGCTTTCTTCCGAGTCGACTATTAAACCAACAGCTCCACCAGAAACGTCACCGCGGTGGGTCCATTCTAATTGGACAACGTTCAACCCGTCAGTTCTGTCAGCTCATCGTCCTGATATCAAACATCTGGAAACATTAAAACCGTAAGTGACTCAGTGGAATATTTCATTCTATACTTTGGGTTTTGGTTTCCCTATGAAGAATTTCTTGTAAAATGGGGGGGGGGGGGGGATTGTTGTTCGGACACACCTGCCCCCACTGCTAAAAAAAATCCTAAGGGAAACACTGAAATGTGATGGGAATCTACATCAAATTGTGACCGTGTTAGCTCAGTTGGTAGAGCGGGTGCACATATATCGAGGTTTATTCCTCGACGCAGAAGGTCCAGTGTTCGAGTCCGACCCGTGACGGTTTCCTGCATGTCTTCCCTCCTCTCTCTCCCCTTTCATTTCTCAGCTGTCCTATTAATTAAAGGTGGAAATGCCCAAAAAAAATGATCTTAAAACATTTTTTTTAAAAAGAAATATGACGAGAATTTGGTATTTTTATGCCACACGGCAGGATTACAATCACTGGATGATCTCTGCTACAAATCACCGGATGTCCCGAGGTATTTTAGTGCTGCGCTAATAGGACTGTTAATAATAATCCTGTTTCCTTTGAACCTTTTTTTTGTGCAAAAATGTTCTCAATTTGTCTAATTAGGCGTGCTGAATTCTGAGGTGCAAAATTAGACAGGGCCACCTGATGATTCATGGGGTTTACAGCACAGTGGGAGATTATGAAACTCATGTTATATTTTAGAAATATTCCAAAGAACCAGAGTGGAAAGAATAACACAATCAGTTGCTCCTGGGGGCTAATGTACGGAACGAGAAGCTGAATGTGTTGCTGCTTTTCTTTCAGGTTTAAGACGCACCTTGCTGTTCTGTGAAGTGGCCGTGTTAATGTGTGTGCAGAGAGTACAATCAATAAAAAGAAAGGATTAGCAGCGAGGTAACAGCCTTTTAAAGATCAGCAGGTTGTTCTTTTGTGGAAAACACCAAGTTGGCAGCCCAGGGTTGTGAGCAGCGGAGAAAATAATAATGAGACTGGTGGAGATTATTGTACACATAAGTGTAATTATTCAGCTTCAGAGCCGAATCCATGTGAAGGACTCTTCAAAGGGATATCGAACCAATAAGACACATAGTTTCTCTTCTATTTCTGCACGAGAGTGGCTGGAAATTGATTTGTCTGCTTTCATAAAGCTGCTCCAGAAAAATGGCTCGGCTTTGATGAAAACATGTTTAAAAATTAAGCATTGATGATAGCCTGGTTGACAGCAGACCCTTCTCAGGTGTAACTGAGAGTGGGTCTGGGGAAGGTTCATTCACAGCCCATTTCCAAAAGGGGCATCACCAACGGACGCCGCTCAAATGACTCTGGGCGCAACTGGATAGTCCTTCAACCAATCAGAGCGATGAAGGAGATGACGTATGCAGACTGACGGAAAAACATCTCAACCAGCCAGCATGCTGTGCTATCGTCATCGTGTAAAGCCCGCCTCAACGGTTGTGATTGGTCCCTCGATTTTGGACCACTTTAAAAACTGGACATGGAAGTTTTTCCCTCACCAAAATATAGCAATAAAATATAGTAAATAACGTTGGAGCGTTAGTTATTTTCAAATGATACCAATATCTAGCTTCATTCTAGCTTCATAACGGAAGCCACCACAGTCTCTTAAGGACAGCAAAGTGGGCTTTTAAGAAAAAACATCGGGGCTGGAGCACCAGAAGCCATCTCCCAGCTCCGCCCCCGGCAGACAGGTTTTTTTTTCATCTGTTAGCTGTTATCACTTCAGGGATCTTTTCAGTTGGCATGTTCAGCTGGTGATATCTTTACACGCTGACCCACGATGCCGGTGCTGATAGCCTTCCTTACTTTCACACAGTTATTGGTTTCCGTTCATTTAACGTCACTATTAAAACCAACTTACAGAGACTTTAAACATTGGTAATCCATCACGGCGAACATTTAGTGTTGTGTATTTTGGGCTACCATCAGCATAACATTTAGCTGCTTTCATTTCTGGTTCTTCACATTTAAATGACTGTTCTGCAGGCGTTAGCTAACTCTCCTTGGCGGTGCCTTCAAGGACCAACATCAACACCAACATTCAGGAAAACTACTGTCAGCTTTCTGAGAGCTAAGATAGCAGGGGGTGAAATGCAGAGAGTAAACAAACAATCAAGTGAATGTGGTTGTTTCTTAGCGAGGATAGTTTTTAAAATAAGCCTTCCAACGGTTATATTAAAGGGTAATGTCGGTATTTTCAACCTATTTCCCCATGCATTGGTGTCTAAGTGACTCATGTGAACAAAATAGAAGAAATAGGGCAAATGCACCATCAGTCAGCGTCCACTAAAAGTTCTGTTGTTGCCGCTGACAGGCTCAGATTATTATTCTAAGTGTCTGACAACATTATGAAAGGATCCCTACAGAGACAGACATTTATATTGTTTATTTACATGGATTCTGGTGAGTTTGGTGATTGGGACTGCGGGGCTGTTTCATGTTAAACTAAAAGGATCTTCCTCTTTAACTAAAAGGTCTATCTCTGTAGGGATCCTTTCATAATGTTGTCAGACAGATAATAATCTGAGCCTGTCAGTGCCAAAAACAGCACTTAACGTTACATTGTGGCTTGTTTCGTCGCTGCCAACTGCAGCCGTCTTGCTTCATACTGGATCAATTTCAGAAGTTCTTGTTCACATCAGTCACTGAGACTCAAAAATAATAGAAAAAAGTTACCCTTTAACATGTGCACATTAAGTAGCTTGAATATTTAGTTGTGTAGCACTGTGTGTGTGTGTGTGTTTGTCTGTGTGTGTGTCCGTCTGTGTGTGTGTGTTGTGTGTGTGTTTGTCTGTGTGTGTGCATTGTGTGTGTGTGTATTGTGTGTGTGTGTGTGTGTGTGTGTGTGTGTGTGTGTGTGTGTGCATTGCGTGTCTGTGTGTTGTGTGTGTGTGTGTGTGTGTCTGTGTGTGCGTGCGTGTTTGTGTGTCTGTCTGTGTTCCTGTGTGTGTGTGTGTTTGTGTGTGTGTCTGTGTGTGTGTGTGTGTGTGTGTGTGTGTGTGTGTGTCTGTCTGTGTGTATGTATTGTGTGTGTGTGTGTGTGTGTGTGTGTGTGTGTGTGTGCGTGTTTGTGTGTCTGTCTGTGTTCCTGTGTGTGTGTGTGTTTGTGTGTGTGTCTGTGTGTGCGTGTGTGTGTGTCTGTGTGTGTGTGTCTCTCTGTGTGTGCGTGCGTGTTTGTGTTCCTGTGTGTGTGTGTGTGTCTCTGTGTGTGCGAGCGCGTTTGTGTGTCTGTCTGTGTGTGTGTGTGTGTGTGTGTGTGTGTGTGTGTGTGTGTGTGTCTCTGTGCGTGTGCGTGCGTCATCCTCACCGGTGCAGAGTTATCCTTGTTCCCTCTGGAGCGGACCATCCGGCCCAGAACCTCCGTCCCGTCGATGGTGATGTTTCCCGCTGCGTTGATTGTTTTCTCGGCCACCATCTTGCAGTCGATCACCACTTTGGCGCTCGTCTTGCTGATTGCAATGTGAAGCTGCGTGAGAGAAAACCAGTGTTCACTCACTCAGTCGCTTGTTTTAAGCGCTGGACACCCCACGGACAACTCATTCATAAATTAGCAGAGTTGATGAAGCGAGAGTTCAACAGTTTATCAGTTTCAACATGTTTCAGGCAGAATTACCAAACATGCTACATAACGTGTTTACTTTTCCTCCTTTCAGATTTGACTGTGAGTCAATAAAAGACATTTGAAGATAGTAGTTTGCCTGTGGTGCAGTCAAGTCGAGTCAAATGTTTCAAACAACATGAGCCGACCATAGTGCTGTACAAACATAGGCAGAATAAAACAGGTCAACAGCAGACGACAAAATCATGCATCTACCGAGGCAGAGATCAAGTCAATGAGAAATGCAAAAAACTAAAGCCCCTTTCACACATGCAGTCTTTTCCCTGGGACATTCCCTGCATGGGGGTCACGTGTGAATCGGATTAGGGATCGATAAGAAGGGTAATCCGTAGAGCCAATAGTTTCCACCTCAGGACTTGGCAACGTTGCGGGGAAAATGCTGGTATGTCTGCGGTGTGAATGCAACACGGAACAGTGCAGGGATGAGCACTGCTGGGCCGTCCCTTCCACCATCTAGTCCGGCATTGCAATGGCAATGAGTGAAAAGGTGCGAGGTGGAAATGTTCCTGAATGTGGCTGCATGTGTGAACAGTGAAAATCACTAGCGGTGCCTGAAAGGTTATCCGAGTAATTTCCTGGGAATTTTGTGTGAAAGAGGCGTAATAAACCATCATAAAAGGCCAATTAGTAGCAATGTAGGTACATTCAAAAGGTAAAAGGAGCCAATCCATGAAGTATCCATGAAGTATATATATTATATATTTTCTAGACTTGTTTCCCAGAGGAAGATCAGTGGTTTTCTCTCTCCTACAGTACATGTGCAGCCTGTAGAGGCTTTCAGCTCTGCATGCAGTGAGAGGATGGCGCCCTCTTCCTGTGTAATTTTCATCTGCAATCCCTGAGCAGGTTGGTGTTACACATAGAGAAAAAGAAACCTAAAGAAGGATGCAGCATAGATAAAAGTCAATACCAGAACAGGAACAAGCACAACAAACGAGACAAAACATCACAGACCACTACCAAAACTACACTCTCTCTCTCACTGAATCTGTGCAAAGTTTATTAGCTAGGTGTTGAATTGCACCACATTTATTGTATATACTGTATTTGATTCCACTTGACAGCTTAAGCAGCTAGTTAAGTATGTTTTAACCCTCCGAGGAAGAAGTTGCGCATAAGAGCGCCAAACAAGCCTAGTTGCACATAAAAATGCATATTTTAATAACCAAAATCAGTTTAATCACAATGTAGTTTATTTCAACTATTAATGTGTGTTAACTACACTAAACATGAATAACGTTATCGACAAAATGTGTGCAATGCACCTTTTATGCTTCGCCATGCTATTAGCTGTGCTACTACTAGCCAGCTTACAGCATGAGTCAGTAATTAGCGATAGCTAACTATTAGCGCTAGCGATCCTTTTAGATTGTTTTTACAGTGACACAGTATGAACTAAAGTACAGTACAAACATTACAACATTTCCTCATGACTCCGGTTGGTTGTTATACAAAAGGTTGCTAAACTTAAACAGCCAAAAACGGCGTTTTCTCTCTTCACAATGGCTAACAACAACGAGGCTAAATGGCTAACAACAGGCTAGCATTGTGGGCTTCACTCACCGGAGTTTTTCCTGTTTTTAACAACTCATCAGAACCGTTTTTTGTTTTCTCGTCTTCACAGCTGGGATTCTGGTAAAGGAACAGCTTAATGGTGTCGCCGTTGACATATGTTAATAATATCTATTTTTTTTAGGATTATGTTTCCTTTCATCAATTGCTTGCCAGCACATGACACGTTCAGCACACAGCTTGAAATATCAACAGCAGATGAAATATTTTGCCGCCATGGTTAACAACGCTCTCTCTTCAGATGCGCAGACAGTGTATTGCGCAGGCAGTGCATTATGCCCCGTGTGCACTGCAAACACCTACAGCAACGCCTCTAAGGCTACGTTCAGACTGCAGGCAAGAGTGGCCTAAATCTTCTTTTGTTTTTGGGGTCAAGTGACCAGGTCAGACTTCTTCAGAAGTAGTGTGAACACTCAAATCAGATTTAGGCCACTTCCATATGTGGTCCTGAATCAGACCCAGGTCTGATTGTTTTCAATGCGGCCGCAGCGTGAACAACCGAGGCGGATTTGATGCGTCTTTTACGTCAATCTACGTCGACATTTGTCACAATTAAGCGCCGGCGGGAGTCAGCCCGAGACACAGACAGTTACATTAAAAACTAGACTAGGCTACAACATGGAGAACAGTGATGGAGCCGGTCAATGGAGGGAGAGGGAGGTGTTAGACCTCATTAGTGGATGCTCATTAATGTTACGGCTGCCATTACACAAACATTTTGAAAGCGAACATGCTTCCTTCCTCCATAACCTCCTTAACTTTAGTGCAACAGCGTGCTGCGTCTGATGTCATTGTTATTGTTCTTTTCCGCAAACGGTTCGCACTGGAATCTGATACAGGCCACGTTTTGAAAAGGTAACGTGAACAGCCAAACAAAACAAAAAAAATCAGATCTGAGCAAAAAATACCAGAATTAAGCATTAAGACTTGACAAACAGGATTTTAGCAGCCCTATATTTCATTTGGGTTACACCTGCAATACAACAATTGTGTACAAAATGCACCTTCATCTTGAATGAAGGAAAAACAAATGGATTTCAAAAAGCTGCTTCTCTGTGCGGCTTTGCTCAGGCTTACTCGGGATAAAAATATAACCTGATTTTAGTGCGAGCTTGTGTTCAAACACCTTTACAGTGTTGCGACAGAGCACATTTATAGCTCCACAACCTGCACGAAAGCTGGAACTGGGACAAAAATTTGGGAGCGCACGTGGGAAACGAAACTAAAATTACCTCCCTGAGCAACGCTGCTATTTATAAATCACACATACAAGGAAGTACTGTCACCATCATGGACAGTGGAGCGCTGAACTGCAAGGATGAAACTGTAACTCTCACAGACCGGCGAGCTGCTGTCAGCACTCAGTTTTATTGGTTTAATGGAAGCTGTACAGACTTTTACACACACACACACACACACACACACACACACACACACACACACACACACACACACACAGCACCGACCTACTTCTGTACACCTAGCTTTGTTAGACAGGAGAAAAAAAAAGGAGCAACACTAACTCAACATTTTTTATATACAGCTGATCTGCACACAACTGGAAATGAATCTGGAGAAATTCCATCCTTTAGCTATTTATTTAAATAGTTTTCATAAACATTTATGAAGATATTTGAAATATATTAATTCTATTAAATGAATAGTTAAGTAATACACATAACATAATGTCTGTAATGTAGTGTAGTAGCAGTATTATTAGAGCCAAAGTGTGTTTTGATGTTGTGCTGCATGTTAGGTATAAAAAGACGTAAACAAATGCACTTATTACTATTAGTAGGATTTGTATAACCTTTCGCCAAGGAGCTCATGTTTGTCTGTCTGTCAGCAGGATTACAGAAAAACTTCTGGCTCGATTATCATGAAAGTTGGTGGAAGGGTGCAGCATGGGCTGAGGAAGGAAGAACCCGATATATTTTGATCTGAATCACGGGGCGGATAAACAGAGTTTCCAGCTCGTTGTGATTGGTTACGTTGGTGCCTGTCAACCCAAGGTTGTCGAAATGTGTTTATACACACTAACTTTCACGTTGAAGGCAAATACTGTTTTTTCATATATTCACTAATGTGGCTGCAATTCTAAGTACATTTAAATGAATAATGTACACCTGGAGAGTCAGCTTTTCAAACTGCAATCACAAAGTGTGCAACTGTATCTACTGCATAACCTGTGTGTGTGTGTGTGTGTGTGTGTGTGTGTGTGTGTGTGCATCTTATACAAGAACGGAGGCATTAACGCAAACGCGTTCTTCTGTGTTTTACACAGATGTATGCATGATGCAAAGTGCGCACAGGAAAGTGCATGTTTGACTTGATAATGTTATTACAAAGCTGTGTGAGTGTGTGTGTGTGAGCGTGTGTGTGTGTGTGTGTGTTCCTCCTGTTGTTGTTGTGAAGTGTGAAGCATCACCACCCTATCCGACAAAAAACACCTCCCTAAAGGAAGTTTCTACGCTCTTGTCATATTTCCAAGATGTCAGCTTTTCAGGAACTAAGAAATGATGACAGCCAGAAACATTCTGAGTTTATCTGCCACTTGTGAAAGGCGTTACGAAGCTGAGGAAAAGTCTGTGACTCAGAGGGGACCGTTCAGTCTTTTCAAGTTAATTAAGTTCGCCGAAAGTTCAGAGACGACTATCAAATCAGAGATGCCCTCTGATCCATAATCACACAAACCAACACAGACTCTTCAGGTGCTGTACAGGCCCTCTGGGATTATAAAATCCACTCTGTACGCGCGCACGCACCCGCACCCACACACACACACACACACACACACACACACACACACACACACACACACAGCAAGCAGAAGAAAGGTGAAAAGGTAAGCAGGATAAGCTCCGCTGACAGCGAGCAGACAGAAGTGACACCGGCACTAACACAACACGACTGTGAGCAGGTTCAGACTCAGGCCTCGACTATTACAGCCGGCCTGTCAGGACTCACACCGCCGTCTCCCTGCTCAGCCAGCATTCAGATGGGAGAAGAATGGGTGCCAGGGAGGAGGAGGAGGAAAGGGAGGAGGGAGGGGAAAGTACGGAGGAGACGACTGAGGAAACAAAGGAGTCAATACACTGTCACTACCCGATGTGAGTCGAGTGCAGATGTGAGTTGCTCATGCGTCACTTTGCGACAAGTAGCCTACAAGATGCTAACGAGAGACTTCTGTAACGTCAGTACAATAAAAATGGACCTACGTGACGAAGTTGGTTCACTGCTGGCTACAGGTTAGCAACCAAACACAACAAAGGCTGTCACTTGCATGGCGTTTTGAGCTAACGTTAGCAATCAAACACAACAAAGGCTGTCACTTGCATGGCGTTTTGAGCTAACGTTAGCAACCAAACACAACAAAGGCTGTCACTTGCATGGCGTTTTGAGCTAACGTTAGCAATACGCCGTAAACCGTTTAAATCTGAGCTTGCGCGACTCACATCTGCACTCGACTCACATCGGGTAGTGACAACACCGACGGACACTGGATCAAAAAGCCGGCTCGAACTCCAGACTCTGTCTGAAGAATCAGGTCCCGACACAGTCCAGAGTATTCCTTCCTCACAGGTAGCACGCAACAGGAGACTGTCAGTGTCAGACGCGATCTCACTGATCACTGGCGATTTTAGACCCTTTTTAGGGAGGCTCAAGCCCCCCAGCCCTCCTAAAAATTATAATAAATAAAAAAGTTTGCTAACTTGTCTGTTAGTGGACAAAGAATTACAGGTTCAAAGGGCTTGGAACAGGTTTAATATCCTGTGTGTCTGTCGCCGATGCTACGCACCTGTAACCCCGTCAAGGAAAGGGTTAACAGATGGTTAACAGTTTGGCCAATCGGAGGAGTTTGTGCCAGACTCCCGCCTTTGGCTGAATCTCTATCTAATCTGTCAGAGGGTGTTGTGGCTATATTGCATTTCCCTAACAATTGTCGTTGCAGCTTATTTAGTTCTACAAATGGAGACGTCCCCTCTGCCAGTAAGAGGTTGATTCTACGGTGTGACGCGCGTTTCCATATGTGGACATACCCTGGCGAAGTGGGCGTGGCCCATTGGGGTTCCCCAGGACAAAGGAACCACGGACGTGGAGCGCACAAAGAGACGCCATACTGCCTTTGTTCACAATCCCCTTTGTGAACAAACGGAGAGCAGGCGTGCGGTTGGGAGGTTTAACGTTGGTAGTCCCCAGAGAAGAAGTTGGTCATTTCATGGCGCAGATTAGAACCCAAATGTTAGAACATTGGGTCAAATTGGTCGTTACGACTGTGACTTATAAAGTGTCAGGTTTAGTTTAGCAGAAGGGGGGTTAACACTTTTGCAAGGCACTGTATCCGTGTCACATTCTCATTAGGGGCTGAGCCCCCCCTAAAGGTCTGATCCTAGAATCGCCCCTGTCACCGACTGATATATGTTGTTTAGTTTAGGCGAGGGGCGGAGCCTGAGACAAATGTGTGGGAGATGAAGCGGTCACGTAACCGTTTTTGTAATTTGATCATATTCAACCAAGTCTCTTGCCGTTTCTTAAATCTGTCTGACGATTTCAGGTATGAAGCGGTTTTTGGCAGGACATTTGATGATAAAATTACAGAAGTATGATGTCAGATTTACACGTTGTGCCATCCTAATGTACTGGAAGGGGGATGGCCCCTTTAAATGGTTATACCCTTACCGACAGAAGTTCCCAAATCTCTCCAGATAGACATTTTCTGTGCTCTCTTTGTGTAAATCACCCCGCTCCTCCTTCTTAACCCTGGACCATGTATCCAGCTAATTTCAATAGCTCACGTTACTGTATTGCGTCAGCAGTTAACGTCATGTAATATTGTATGTGGCGTTTTCTTTTGCGGGTTGCAAATGTTCCACCAAAACAAGTTCCTTCCTGAGACTGTTTAGCAGAGCCACCGTCGCTGCGTCTGGAGCTTAGCGCCGCCCAAGACCATTCTGATTGGTTTAAAGAAATTCAAAACAACCCAGAGAGTTTTGTTTTCCTCCTATCCCAGAATGTATTTAAACTGCCTCTCTCGAAAACAATTTTGCTGCTGCATTCCCATTCATTTCTATGTCCCTATGCGAACACTCACACAGCCGTGTCACGCTAACGAGGGCGGGGAAAAACAAAGCAGGAATTAACCTCATCATTGATTATTGAAACGTGTGCCAGCTCCACATCCAAAACTGTTACGTTACCATCATTTATATCCTACAACATGCTGGTTAACATGTTAAGGCTGAAGTGTAAATACATCTGGAGTGTCAGTGACTCGGATGGAAGATCAATCAGTCAGACAACCAACCCGTTCTCCCTCCCGACTCATAAAATACTGACGCTCTCTCCGCGTCAGATACCGACGCAAAAATCACCCTTCAGTGTCTGTATGGAACGCACCGTGCAGAGCAGCAGCTCGACCACGGTGCTGTAAGATGACGTAGTGTTAAGAGAGACAACGGTAGAGAGTAGTATGTAGAGAGACAACAGTAGAGAGTAGTATGTAGAGAGACAACGGTAGAGAGTAGTATGTACAGAGACAGCAGTAGAGAGTAGTATGTAGAGAGACAACGGTAGAGAGTAGTATGTAGAGAGACAACGGTAGAGAGTAGTATGTAGAGAGACAGCAGTAGAGAGTAGTACGTAGAGAGAGAGCAGTAGAGAGTAGTATATAGAGAGACAACAGTAGAGAGTAGTACGTACAGAGACAGCAGTAGAGAGTAGTACGTACAGAGACAGCAGTAGAGAGTAGTATGTAGAGAGACAACGGTAGAGAGTAGTATGTAGAGAGACAACAGTAGAGAGTAGTACGTACAGAGACAGCGGCAGAGAGTAGTACGTAGAGAGACAACGGTAGAGAGTAGTATGTAGAGAGACAACGGTAGAGAGTAGTATGTAGAGAGACAACGGTAGAGCGTAGTATGTAGAGAGACAACAGTAGAGAGTAGTATGTAGAGAGACAACAGTAGAGAGTAGTATGTAGAGAGACAACGGTAGAGCGTAGTATGTAGAGAGACAACGGTAGAGAGTAGTATGTAGAGAGACAGCAGTAGAGAGTAGTATGTAGAGAGACAGCAGTAGAGAGTAGTATGTAGAGAGACAATGGTAGAGAGTCCGTATTTTACGCGATGGCAGAGTGAGAATGTGTTGAGACAACACATCACAGGGGAGATTCTGACCTTATGGAAGCTGCCGTAGAAGAGTTTTTTGATTTCTGGTCCTTCGAAAGTGACCGTCTGGAACTCTCCTTTGTAGTCGTTGTTGAAGAACGTCAGAGACTTTCCCCCGTCTGCGGGAAGACACACAAACTACATGTCAACAACAACGGAAAAGAAAATAAAGCACAGTTTATTTCTGGCATAGACTGGCAAACACTTGACAAAACTTTCCCTTTCTAAACAGTCTCTGTATTTGTTTCTGTATGTATGCACCAATCACCAAGGCAAATCCCAAGTATTGGGCAATGCATTCCTTTCTGAAAATCCTTCTGTTTATATTCATTTCTTTCTATAAAATAGGTATTGATTTCTTGAGCTTTTACCTGGATTGTTGCATGACAACACTAAGCATCCCTGATGTTTTATATATTCAGTTTGTGATTGTGATGGATTTATATTCATAGTTATAAAGCAGAAAAGACAAATGTCTTGGTCAAGGTACCCCCAGGTTTCCACAAGTTCAATTTAAGACTTTTTAAGAACTTTTTTAATAACATTTAGAATGAAATTTAATACCAACTTCATGAAAATACTGGCAAAAGTAAGTAGGAAACAATGGAATAGGATTTTAGGCTATACAACTAATTGTTGTTGTAAGTACTTGAACCTAATACAACATATAGTGTGGTACTCAATACATACTTATATATAAGTATTATATATATATATATATATATATATATATATATATATATATATATATATATATATGCACATACATACATATGCTTTGTGACAAAACAATGAAAGACAATGAAGGACAATCTTATGAAAGGACAATTGAAATGTTAAACCTTTGTGAACAAAATGTAAGACTTTCTAAAGAAATGTAAGGTCTTATTTTTCAAATATTACATTTAAGACATTTTAAAGACTTTTAAGACCCCACGGGTACCCTGTTGGTGTAGACGTGTTAGTGGAAACCAGAGACATCCCCCCACCCCGACACACACACACACACACACACACACACACACACACACACACACACACACAGCTGAGATGCCAGACTCACTGTCCAGGATGACTCCCACCAGCGGCTCGTTGTTCTTGTTGAGGATCTCCCAGAGGGCGAAGGGCTCCTCCGGGGTGTCGGGCAGCAGTCTGAACAGCAGCGTGATGGTGTAGTCAGACGGCAGCCCTTCAGGATGGATGAACCTGTGAGCCAGAAGGGAAACATCACGCACAGGTAAATAGGAAAACTAGGGCTGGATTCAAGCATCTCCGTCTATATGGTTCATACTGAATATCCATATTTATTCAGTTTTTCTTATAATATATTCTGTTAATACACTGCACATATCTATATTATTCTAATTATTGCACATACTGTATCTGTACATGTGTGTTCATACATTGTTCAGATATAATATTGATATATTGCCCAGCTCTACCCTGAACCACCCTCTATAAACCAACTGTACACTACTGTCTACATTGCAGTATATTTCTTGTCCTGTCTATGCACCACCTGTCTATACCTGTATGTCACGTTGCACTTTTCTGCTGTTTTTGCACTTCTGGTTGGACGCAAACTGTATTTCGTTGTCTTTGTACTCTGTATGTGATGGGGTATGGTGAAGGGTATGTGATGATGTGGGGGGGTATGGTGAAGGGTATGTGATGATGTGGGGGGTATGGTGAAGGGTATGTGATGATGTGGGGGTATGGTGAAGGGTATGTGATGATGTGGGGGTATGGTGAAGGGTATGTGATGATGTGGGGGTATGGTGAAGGGTATGTGATGATGTGGGGGTATGGTGAAGGGTATGTGATGATGTGGGGGTATGGTGAAGGGTATGTGATGATGTGGGGGTATGGTGAAGGGTATGTGATGATGTGGGGGTATGGTGAAGGGTATGTGATGATGTGGGGGCCAAGGGAACTATATCAGGATCATAGTATCCTGGATCCATGAAATAACTGGCCTTTCAAAATAAAAGTCTGCCTGCCTCTATGGGAATCTAACATAGGCGTGTACTGACTTATGCCTCCCTGTATTTTGAGGAAGAACATTTATTTATTTACGCTACATTATTCATTCACAAAGAAAATTGGTGTCCTTAAAGGTTGGATTTTTCTCTAGCGCGCCAAGACGTGGAGACGTAAGCCCTAGCGGACATGTTCTCTATTTAGGGCCGAACAGCGTGCATTATGGGTTGTGGATACAGTCGATACTCAGCTGTAGATTTCGGAGCTTGTAATCTATTTATTATGAGGGAGGAGACTTGTGAAAAACTTGTGTGAATCTGTCCCAGTACCTGGTCGGCTGTGCCATTAAAGCGTTGCTGTGCAGGTGGAAACAGGGGAAGGTGTTGAAGGTGCCGGGTACCATGGAAACACCGGAGACGCTGCCGTAGCGGTTCTCCACCAGCCCAAACAGCTCCATCATACGGAAACCTGGAGACAGGAGGAAGGAATGGGAACTTCATATCCAAAGAGAGCAGCTGCTGATTTCATAAGAATGGTTGAAGACAGTTAGGTGCACTCAGAAACTCAAAAGCCAACATCGAAGCTAAATGCAAAATAAAGCTAAGCTTTTTATGAAATAACATTTATTTCCCGTAAATCTCCCGTCTGGTGCCGTCGGGGCTTCTACTTTTCAAAATAAAAGCGCCTGATCCGCTATGTCTTCGTACTTTGGTGTTCTGGGTGTTTAAGTATGTAATAATATGTAAACATTTCAATTCCATTCTAAGATGGTGCCATGGTAGTTTATTTGAAGGTTTTATGGATTGCTCCAGTGTGTGCGTATTTGGTTTTTGGAACCATAAAGCAAGTAATGTCCTCGCGTTGAAATTGGGCTGGCAAGGGACGGAAATTACAGTGCCGACTTTTTGTCCCAGTCCGCCCCTGTGCACCGGTCATAGGTTTTAATCCAATCGTAGTCCTATATACTCAGCAAAAAAAGAAACGTCCTGTCACTTTCAACGGCTTTTATATTTTAAGCAAACTTAACATATGCACATATTTGTATGAACATTAAAAGATTTTCAGCCCTCAGTATCTGGTGTGGCCACCAGCTGCATTAAGTACTGCAGTGCATCGCCTCCTCATGTACTGCACCAGACTGGCCAGTTCTTGCGGCTGTTGTTGCCATCCTGTACCTGTCCAGCAGGTGTGATATTCGGATGTACCGATCCTATGCGGATGATGTTACACGTGGTCCGCCACTGCGAGGACGATCAGCCGTGCTTCCTGTCTCCCTGTAGCGCTGTCTCAGGCGTTTGGTGTTTTTCAGAGTCAGTACAAAGGCCTCTTTACTTTCACTGTGACTTTAATTGCCTAACCGCCCTTAAGCTGTTATTGTCTTTTCAACCAACAGGTGCATGTTCATTCAATGTTTATGGTTCATTGAACATGCATGGGAAACATTGTTTAAACCCTTTTCAATGAAGATCCCTAAAGTTATTCTGATTTGTACAAAAGTATCTTTAAAGTGTCCTGAAAAAGGGACGTTTTTTTTTTTTTTTGCTGAGTTTATATATCCGCCCAGGGAGAGGGATCCCTCCTCTGTTGCTCTTCGTGAGCTTTCTTCCTTTTTTCCCCCGTTAAAACATTTGTTGGGGAGTTTTTCCTTATCTCGATCGAAGGTCTAAGGTGTCGTATGCTGACTTGACGGCCCTCCCAAAATGTGTACAAAAGAAACACATACATGCATGTAAACGTATTGTATTAACATGTATAATTGTATAATATGTATTTTTAAAAGTGTGTCCGAGTTCTTAAGCCCAAAGAGCTGCGTTTCTGTGTCTATGTTCCAACCTGTTTACACTTTAACCAACATTCAGTCTTATTAATGAAACCAGACGTCAAAGTAAAAAAGAAGAGCTATTAGAAGAGCAAGACTCAGAAAGCTCAGCTGTAATCATCCTGGCAGTGCCAACATTACATGATAATGAGCATCTTGCACATCCAACACACTGTACTGCTCATAGATAATATACTGTGCATCCAGCGGTGCATGGAAAGGGTTTCTCTTGGAGTTAACTCTGTGCTGCTTCCTTGTTGTCGGTTACCTGGTGTTGTGCTGCCGCTCATCGGCACGGACGGACACGCTGGAAAAATAAAAAGAAACAGTTGTGTTTGATTAAGACGATACATTACTTCAGTGATCTCTTCCAGTATTACATACAGATTTTAAAAAAACGTCCAAGAAGATAAAAAGGCGGAACGTGAATTAGGAGAAGTTGGGAATGAATCTCATTTTCTGTTGTATTGTCCTTATTATGACGAGTTCAGAACACCCATCTTAAAAGAAATGTCTGTTCAAAATCATGTTCGACAAAACGGAGTGGTGGTTTAAATCTAATGTGTATAAGTTGGCGACCTTTGTCTCTAAAGCGAGGGGGGAAAACGACTAGAAGGTTCATTTGTTAACGATAGGTAGTTGATGTTGCTATTCTGGTATCTGGTCCCTTGGTGTAAATAATGGTGTGCCTGTTTGGGCTGGGCACATTTTCTTCATGCAGGACACAATAATACACTCAGTCGGTGACTCGTCATAGCTGGGGGCGTGGCCGGTGGCCCGGAGTCGCCGTGGGGGAAAACAATCCTTTCCCCCTGACTGGATAACAGCGTTAACCCAGTATGGGCTACTCAAAAGCACTTCTACCGCTTGCCAGAGCAAGATACATTAAATAAACTGAGCTGTATTGGGTCGGATTGTCCGTACGTTATATATGACTGGACCAACGAGCTAGCCTGGTTGACAGCGGACCCTTCTCAGTTGTAACTGAGAGTGGGTCTGGGGAAGGTTCATTCACAGCCCATTTCCAAAGGGGCGTCACCAACGGACGCCGCTCAAATGCCTCTGGGCGCAACTGGATAGTCCTTCAACCAATCAGACCAACGATCCGGGTGACGTAGCAGCGACAGCGGCATCAACGGGTTGCTGCGCTTCGGTGGCCGTCATGTTGAATGTAAACAAGAAGCTGCTTGCCGTCGCTGCGCCATCGTCATCGTGTGAAGCCCGCCTCGACGGTTGTGATTGGTGCCTCGATTTGGAGAAATTGGAAATGGGCTTGAATGGGCTCTTGGCCAGACTGACTTGCAGAGCAGATCTCAAATTTGCCGGAAGTTCGTCAGGGTTTTCCCAGGCTACCAACGAGCAAACGGAACGGCCAGAAGTGTCGTTTCCCGACATTTAAAACGTTAGCTACCTGATTGAGTCTCCAGGTAAGAGACAGCTTAACCATTAGCTTATCTTAGATGATTCAATCTGACTGTATTATCAGTAACATTATCCCAGGGTCATCGAACAGTCTGTCGTTATCCCACGTTCATTAATACTATATTAAAGACTAGTATGTCTAAGCACGTTAAATGAATACATTCCATGTAACTGTTCCAGTTTGGACTGTAGCAGCAACGTTAGTGGTGTCAACACCGACTCCGTCTGTCTATTCGGCAGTATATGAAACGTAATACTTATATATGTAATAATTGTTACAGGCCTACTACAAACAGAAAGCGGCTCCCTCAGACTGTTGGATACTTTTGGTTACTCACTGGCAGTGGCCGCCTCGCACACAAAGGTCACCAGCTTCTCTTCGATCTTGGTGAAGGCGTCCAGGTCGTCCACGAAGAAGACGTGTCGGTCGCTGGGTTTACTGGCGATGCTCACCAGCTCGCCGTAGTCCGCGTCAGCGAAGCCGATCGCAAACACAATGTAGCCTGCACAGGAAGACAGAGAGGGGGTACTAATACCACTCTGTAAAAATACTGTGCTACAAGTAAAAGTCCTGCATTGTAAATGTCACTTAAGTAAAGGTATGTAAGTATCATAAAAATATAGTTAAAGTATGAAAAGTAAATAAAAATCCTCCCATTGTAGAAAGTGTAAAGGAGCTTAATGTGTAAAGTAACTAGTAACTAAAGCTGTAACAGATGAATGTAGTGGAGTAAAAAGTACAATATTTCTCTCTGGAATGTAGCGGAGTACATTTGTACTGAAGTATACGTGTTGTATATTGTATTGTGAGTACTGATCATATTTTACAGTGTTGTGTGTCTTTTTCTTTTAAGGAGAATGATAATGAATAAGGAATAATGAACTTTACTGTTGTGACTTTTTGTAAACAGCACAGCTCTGACCTTCCATCTGCATCTCCTTGGAAACCTTGTTGACGTCGTCCTGAGAGCGGCCGTCGGTGAGGACCACGAGGACGTTGGGGATCCCCCGCCTCATCCCCCCCTCTGCCGTGAAGATGTTTTCCTTCACGTGCTGGATGGCTCGACCTGATTGGGCAAACGGTTCAAATCATTCGGCGAAACGTTGCAGACAAAACAAGACCTTGAACCTCACTGGGAACGTGTGACGGGTAAAAAAAAAAAATATTTATTCAATATTATATATTATACAGTTAACCAAAATAACAACAGTCGGCTGATTGGTCACAGGCTTTTCTCTTCAGGATGTGATGTTTGATGGGGGACGGACCACAGAGCTGCTGCACCAGTGTTTCCCATACATTGATTGATTGTGTGGCGGCCCGCCACACAATCAATGTTGACCGCCACATACTGCCATATATACATATATATCTCTCTCTCTCTCTCTCTCTCTCTCTCTCTCTCTCTCTCTCACACACACACACAAGACCCTACTCCTCCGTGCAGATTAATTAATGCTATTGATTATGCTACACACTCTGATACAGTAATGTAGGTGGCGGTATGAGCCTTAACCTTGGTTTGCGATCCGCTAATTAACACACAGAAGAAGACATCGACCGACATCGATCTTTTCCCCCCGGAGAGAAGACGGCTAGAGTCGATCCGGAGTTTAATGGTTAGTATTATGAAGTTACTACCGGTGTTTATTCAGGGTTTATACTGCGTAGAGAAAGTTTCGGCGCCCCTTAAAGAGGCTGTAGCCAGCGCCAGAGGAATATCACGAGCGCCAAAACGTCAGATTTTTCAGCAGCCAGCGTTAATGTCTTAGTGAAGACTGTACCGGACTCTCCAGGTGACCATGATGCTCTGGGGCCCGGGCGGCGCAGCGAGAAACTGCTGCTGACGGACGCAGAGCTCTCCGCCCGCCGGAGCTCCGACTGCTATCAGTATTAAAAGTGATGCGAGCCATGTGTAACAGCAGCAGTTAAACTGTATTTCACACTATGATGGTTACACTTGCAACAATCTGCGGTTCACATGCATGCTGACTATAGGGGCAGTCTGTTACTCTACATCACGGACAATTTATCTATCAATATTTCAAAATAGAAAAACGTTACATTACATTTCATAATGTTTTGTATTCATAGCACTATTGTAATATTGTACAAATTAGCTACAACAGTAATAGCAGTTACCTTATGTAAGTCACTCCTACATTTTTCAACTGAGGAGCAAAACTTGCTCCTTGGGAAAAAGATAGGGTCGTGCCCTGTTCGTACTAATCAAATGAACTGGACTTTGCTGTCAGGTGCGAAAGCCCCCTTCCCTTACTTCATTATACCATTTGATTCAAAATTTTGAATTGTTACCTGCAGAATTTTGAATAAAAATATTTTATTGCACAATAAATATATGGAGTCGGCACCTCTTTCCGCGCGTGCAACCCCCACCCCGGGTCAGCTACCACCACAAATACACTGTGCACGGTTATTACATCTCAATAAAAGAATGGAGTCGCGCCAGGTCTGTCAAATAAATCCAGTAATCAAATCCTCTGCAGACCTGCTGGGAACACTGGGGGAAAGGCTTTCTTAATTGCAGTGTGCAGAATGAGGCGACTGAGTGCCTTTAAACTCCCCAAACTGCTGCCGCCTGATAGAAAAGCAGGATTAATGCTTTACGGTGTGACATTAGCGGCGGGAGAGTTCCTCCGCAGCGGTGCCGCGGTTACAAATCTCTCTCTGCAGTCTCGTCCCTGCAGGAGGAACTGACTGCGCTGCTTTGTAAACACTGATTAATGACTCCACCTCTCGCTGCTTCCCCGCGGTCTTCCCTCTCATTACATACACTCTCGAGAAATATAGGCTTCCGTGCATCTTACACGAGAGCGGAGGCATTGATGCAGACACGCTCTTCTGTGTTCTACATGAATGTATGCATGAAGACACGTGTTCACAGGGAAGTGCACGTGTTGTTGTGTGACTTGCAGACACGTATACTGACACAAAAGCAGACACACAGATTTAATTATCTGTGTGTCTGCCTGCCAGTCAATAAGTATTGATAATGTTATTAGAAAGTGTGTGTGTGTGTGTGTGCGTGTGTGTGTACACGTTAGACTGTTGCCTCGTCTCACACGAAATCTTCCTGAAAGTCGTCCTCTACCATTGGATGGATGAAGTGCGAAGAGACTGGGACCAGTCTTGGTGCACCAACCAAGAAGCGCCCAAGTTTAAACCACGGCAGCCTCCCGCCTCAGTATTAGCCAATCACAATAGCCTGCACATTTTTCATATATTGGACTGTGACTGTTGAAACTGCATTCTTTTTGGGGCGAGAAGGGACAGAGAAACAGCGACCAGCTGACTGTGGATTCTCAAACCGGAAAGATCCTTGTATACAAGTTTCTATTATTATCCCAGCTTTAATAAGCCACCTTAAATGAGAGAAGTTGTTTGTCTTCTGTCCTAACTGACCAAAGTGGACCGCGTCACGCCCTTGGCTGAAAACTCTACCCGACTACGATGACACATTCTGGCAGCGTTCAATAACTCAGGAGCCGTTCTAGCACGGAAACGATTCCCCGTTCTTCCTCATTACGCTGTGCGTTTGTCTCCCCTCGGCAGCCTGTCCGCTGTGCACTCACCCGTCTTGGTGTTTCCTCCCTTGTAGGAGATCTTGTTGATGGCGTCCAGCAGACGCTCCTTGTCGCCGTACGAGTTCAGCTTGAACTCGGTCCGGGCGTCGTCGCTGAACTGCGCGATGGCCACCTGCCACACAACACAGGAACACAGCGACATAACAAGTCAACGATAATAAAGGGGGCAACGTTTTACATTTAAGTCGAATGTAAAGAAACAGTTAGGGTGGGTCGACTGGGTGTCGAGATGCACGGCCCAAAAGAAAGAAAGGAGGAGACACACGGCTACCTTTAAACATGATCAGAGACTTAGGTGTCAACAGGTTTTTGGATATACGCAAACGCCGCAACGCCGACCTTCTTGAAGAAGCTGGTTGAAGGAATGAAAGAGGGAGGCTGTGTTCACACGCTCCAACAAGTCCACTACCGCTGGGAAACTCGTATTTTGCACGGCTGCATTTAAACGGGAATATTAGCGTAATATTCACTTTCATTAGCCATGTAAACAGCTTGGTGAGAATATTGTTTCCGGCCCAAAAAAAAAAAAAAACGCAATATTAGGTGCGTGTAAACGTGGTCGATAAATGATTCAGATTGAAGTTTTGAATGCGCCTGTGGTACCTGTGTGCCATCCGGGCCGATCCGGTCCAGAGCTCCGCTGGTGCTGTACAGGAAGCGGATGATCTTCAGGAAGTTGTCATCACCGATACTCCAGGAACCGTCGACCAGGAAGACCAGGTCGGCTTTGGCTGCTTTACAGACTGAGACGGAGAGGGAGAGGGCGAGGAGAGGGATCAACTTCAACTTCATTTGTGTCCCCCGCAGGGCGATTAGGTGTGCAGCAAGTATAAACACATACAAGAAAAATACATACATACAAGTTCTACACACAGTCCAACTGGAACACAACCGTAACAGTCTTTGTACTTCCATCCTAGCTTCCGACTTCCAGGCTTTTCGTAGCTGGATATATCATTTGAATACATCATGCGTCTAAATATGAATGTGGATAACGTTCGTGCTAGTGAGATGCTTGCTACAGTTACACTTCCAGTAGAAGTGAATTGTCGAAAAAAACGTTTTATTTCTCCGATTCACGGCTTTGTCCGAGGCGCTCCCTCTCTTCAGTCTCTCTCTAGCTTGCTCCACCGTACGTTCTTTCACCACATTGCATGTGAGAAGGCTGTATGAGACATGCGATAATAATATTTCGCCCAGCAGTTTTCCTTGGATTAGGGTGGCACCTAAATCATGGCTGCAGCTGTCGCCGTGGTCCTGCTCCGTGCCCTGCTATGCCCTGCTACACCCCGCTATGTCCTGCTACGCCCTGCGACGTCCTGCTAAGCCCTGCTGTGTCCTGCTATGCCCTGCTACACCCCGCTATGTCCTGCTACACCCTGCGACGTCCTGCTAAGCCCTGCTGTGTCCTGCTATGCCCTGCTACACCCCGCTATGTCCTGCTACACCCTGCGACGTCCTGCTAAGCCCTGCTACGCCCTGTTACGCCCTGCTGTGTCCTGCTACACCCCGCTATGTCCTGCTACACCCTGCAACGTCCTGCTAAGCCCTGCTGTGTCCTGCTACGCCCTGCTATGTCCTGCTACACCCTGCTATGCCCTGCAGTGCCCTGCAGTGCCCTGCTATGTCCTGCTACACCCCGCTATGTCCTGCTACACCCTGCAGTGCCCTGCAGTGCCCTGCTATGTCCTGCTACGCCCTGCCGTGCCCTCCTACGCCCTGCAGTGCCCTCCTACGCCATGATCTACTACAACAACTACTATTTCTAGTCATAGTTCCATTATCTTTATTGTGACTATTATTGCCACTGTTCATCACCCCCCCAACCGGCTCCGTCAGACACCGCCCACCAAGAGCCTGGGTCTGTCCCAGGTTTCTCCCTAAAAGGGAGTTTTCCTCGCCACTGTCGCACTAAATGCATGCTCTTGGGGGAATCACTGGAATTGTTGGTTCTTTGTAAATGATAGAGTGTGGTCTAGACCTACTCTATCTGTCAAGTGTCTCGAGATAACTCGTTATGATTTGATACTATCAAAAAGTCAAACATATTTAACTTTTTGGTTAAATAAAAGCACGTTAATAGGCTCTACATGTCTGGCCCTTGACGTGAGTCTCATTTTCCAGTGAAGGCCCCTTAGTGAAGAGGAGTTAGACACTCTTGTTGTAGATGAGTGGACGTTATGAGGCTTTAATCGCTTTAAATACACAGATCTATTTGAATCATTCCAACTGCAGAGAAAAGCAAAAAATTCTCTCAGCAAATATATGAAATATTTTTCGTTGTTTGCTGTTGTTCTGTTGTTTGCTCCGCATTCATTTCTCAGCTGTCTTTGCTTTTTCTCGTCTTAGTTTGACTCGTTTTATAACTTTGCTTTCCTTTCTGTTTTATCGCCGTGCAGATAAACAAACCTTGACTTTGACTTTGACGGATGACGACTCAGGAATAAGAAGAGTGAAAAGAGCTTTTGAGTGAAGTAAACCTGCGATTGATTGGATGGAATGAGGTCCCAACGATTGAAACTCACTAAAAGTTGCCTCCTTCAAACGATCGTCCAATTACTCCTCAAATTAAATCACCTCTCAGGGTCAGCTGCTGCCGGATTGATCTGCACACGGCTTTAATTCTGTCATCGGCTCTTTGATTACTGCAAACATTTACCTAATAAACTGATATTTTTCCACAATAAAAGCCCACCCTGTGGCTTGCATTGATCAAGCTCTCTGAGGGGAGAAGTGCTAATACAGATTTATGTTCGGTTAGTTAATTTCAGCTATTGTAAGTCTGCACTCATGCTGAAACCTCAAAACTCTTTTCCTACATTTGCTGGCGGAGACAGAGAGGGGTGAGGCAGCACGTTATGTAAAGAGCTGAGAGGTTGTGAATTAAATCTTATCTTATATCACTTATTTACACGCCTTATGACGGTATCTACGTGGAGAACACTAGCTGTGTTAGCAACCGTTCCCTATCACAGAAATAGTGCACTATAACGTTTGCCATCTTGTAGTGGTGTTCAAATTCTCCGCTGTTAATTTCATTCGCTATAAAATACCCACAATGCACGGCTAATTTGAGGGGACATATACGATGTACCCTACATTTTACTCCTGTGTACCACAAAGCGCACACCTGCAAAAACTGAGAGGGAAAAATGGATATATATAAAATGTAACAACACCTTTTACTCTCCTCCCGAATGCTCGGTTTGTTTCAGGGACGTATTAGAAGTATTGGTAACACTTTACTTGAAGATATCTACATAAGAGTGACATGACACGGTCATGAACACATGACACTGTCATGACACATGAACCCTGACCCTAACGCTAACCATAACTTCTCATGACAAAATCCGAATGACACTTACTAAAACAAGCGTTGCGTCATAAACGTTTACGACTTGTTTATAATGCTTATGACACGTTCATGACAGCGTCATGTCACTCTTATGTAGAAACCTTCAAGTAAAGTGTAACCAAAGTATTTTTGTTTCGGTTTGTTTACATGATTCCTCCGTCACACAACTAACCGGAGAATCTACTGAAGCAATGTCATGTGTCGTGTCCGAAATCTGGATTGGTCGTGCCTTACATAGTTCACTGTTTAATAAACACTACAAAAGGGAATAGTGAGTGAAATGAATGGTTTCGAACACGGCTACTGTGTCCCAGCTGCATAATGCGCACTAATGCAAACCAAAGGTTTTGATGCTGCTGAAACTCCCGGGCAGTCCAGCGCTTGTGTTTGGTGTTTTAAAACTTGCTTGTGGCAGCTATAGAGGCAGTGATGTTTCCTGTAAGGGACTCTCACCCCTACATTCCACCGGGCGCTAGGATGGAGGCATCGGAAGACAGGTTCCAACTTGGAATCATTTCAAACAATCGATTTGTTTGGAAAATTTGGTTAGTTGGCATAGTTGGGCGCCACCGCCCTCCCCTCGTAGGAAATCAATGGAACGGTCGGCGCGGAGTGGTTTGGCCGCCTCTCAGGTGCCGGCGTCTTGAGTCTTCCACAAACACTGTATGATGTGTTCCTCACAGACACACCGCACTGTAACAGCTCCACGGTGTTTTATAAAAAAAAAATGTTGACTGTGTGGCGACAGATATGTGAAGAACGTGAATCACATGTTTGCGGAGATGCTGTCACAGATCCAACACTCACTTTACACATCTGAAATGACCGGTCTGTTGAAGATTTATCTCTGTAATTATATGTAATCTAAGTGTGTGTGATCATTTGAACTGGAAATTATCCCCACCGCTCTTCACACATATACAGATATCTGTTTTTATACACCATAATTAAGTGTGTATGTGTGCGTGTGTGTGTGGAGAACACACAAGCTTATTTACTCTGTGTGCAAAGTGTCAGTGTTAAGACAGACTTAAACGTCGTCCGTCCACACACACACACACACACACACACACACACACACACACACACACACACACACCTCAAACTCTTCACTTCAACAAGTAACATGCCACTTTGTGATTTATATAACATGAAATGTGTCTAAACTTTCTAAAAAGTTTGTGTCAGAGTGAAAACAGTCACTTTAGTAACATCCGGGAAGGAAACTTCTCTGTTGTTTGTGGCTGTATTTTCTAAAACTGTTACTGTTGTGTCACCTGAAAAAAGGTCTCCGTTTCCTGTATCTCTGTTATACCAGAAACAAGAGATGAAATCTGCATTATAAGACACTAAGGTTGGACTTGTCAAGATGACAGTAATCATTACAAGATTGAGAACTAAACTAAAGTTGCAGCCCAACTGATTCTTCCGAGCGTTATGCGTCCTCCGTTCATTTTCAGAGCTACCGTGTGTAGAATTTGTCTGGTTATTTAATACAGTATTTTAGGATTCTCTACTGTCATGTGGGCGTGTTGAAAAAGCTTTGTTGGAACAAAAGCTGGCTTTATTTTATTATTCTAAGTGTCACCCGAAATCGTCAAACCCACCAGACTCCATTTAAACAAAACGGTAACACTTTATAATAATGGTACATGAATTATCATAACTTCATGGTAAAGCTGGAATTAATTCATGTAGTACTTCATGAACTAGCAGTAATGTACAGGGATTAATAGTATCTCATGCATGACTTAATGCAGGGACAATGCATTAATTAATGCATCAATGAAGGTATTTCAACAATCATGATTTCTTTTTTTTTTTTAAGATTATTTTTGGGGGCTTTTCCCTTTATTTCAGAGAGACAGTGGGTAGACAGGAAAGGTGGGAGAGAGATGGGGGATGATACACAGCAAAGTGCCGCGGGTCGGACTCGAACCCGGGCAGCTGCAAAGGCCTCAGCCTACATGGGACACACGCTCTTACTGGGTGAGCTAGAGGCCGCCCCTGATCATGGTTTCTGATTTATGCCCATAGGCGTGCTGGTCTTACAGGGAGGTGTGTTCAGGTGCATTCTGGGCGTGCTGGTCTTACAGGGAGGTGTGTTCAGGTGCATTCTGGGCGTGCTGGTCTTACAGGGAGGTGTGTTCAGGTGCATTCTGGGCGTGCTGGTCTTACAGGGAGGTGTGTTCAGGTGCATTCTGGGCGTGCTGGTCTTACAGGGAGGTGTGTTCAGGTGCATTCTGGGCGTGCTGGTCTTACAGGGAGGTGTGTTCAGGTGCATTCTGGGAGTATTGCTATCTTGAGGCAGCGGGAAGTGATGGCACCATTGACCAACAAAAACCTGGTCTAAAGTCAATAACGCAGCATTTCATTGTTATTTTAACAGAGCATTAGTAAAATGCTCCTAGGCTCGTGCACAGCACGTGCACACTATGCTTGTTACACACACAGGGACGCACAGCAGCACACACACACATGCAGAAGATTACAAATAACAATATTACGGTGCAAATCCTCCATCATAACAGCAATGCTCCAAGGTCCAAACACGCCTGGCTTTTAAAGGGAATGGGAGATGATCTCTGATTGGTTGATTGCATGTTACGCCCAAAACACACCTCTGATTAATGAAGACACTAAGTACAACCCTTTAGGACCATTTTTTTTTGCAAATTTTTGAAGAAGGGCATGTTCAACGCAAGGTTTTTTTTTTTTTTTTTTTTTCCACTTAATGTTTTTGTCGGCTTAAATGTGGAGCTTTTTTTTACATAACGTCGGCGCAGTTTACGGAGATGCCTTCAGCGATGGTCGGAATTTTGAGAATCCGACTCAACATTTTGGTTTTTTACAGCTTTCTTTCTAAGGGTAAGTGGTTTTAATTTGGCGATATTTCAAACAAAACATGCTTTTTCAAACCAGCTGGTGGGTTTTGGGGATAGGAGGGATAAAGTGTAAATAAATAACCAAATAAACAGTACTTTTTCGTTGTTCCCATGAGTCACTTAGACACGAAAACTTGGGAAAGTTACCCTTTCAGGACGGTACTCGGCTATGACCGTTTCCGTTTCTGAAACGGAGTGACGTCACACTGCAGACGGATATGAACGTGATGAAACTGACAAGCGTCACGCCTCCTGAGTAGATCAGGAATTTGACTTGGAGACAATCAATACTATATTATGAAGTCAGCTCTCACCTTCCTTGGCAGGGGGGATCGTGGGTAGCGGCGTGGTGGTGGGGGGCGTGGTCGGTGCCGGGGTCGGGATGGGTACTGCACAGAGAGAATAAACAAGACACACACGAAGACACGGAGACATGAAAACCTGCAATCAGGACCTCATTCATCGTAGAACAGTCACCACCCTTAGAATCAATCTTCCCCTCTGGAAAAAAAAACAACCTTCACAACCAAGTGAAGAGAGAAGAGCCGCACGTTACATTTAACATACAGAAGGTGTAAAAGAACGACATTCAGCTCTGTGATTTCAGCTCCGGTGTAATTTAGATTGATCACAGGAGACCGTCTCTGCTTTCAACCCGATATTTTATTCTGTAGGGGGGAAGCGGGGGAACTAGATCAAACACACACGCGCGCACACACAATCACAAACGCACTCACACACATGCACACACACACACACACACACACACGGGCGCACACACACAAGCGTGTGATCTAGTTCCCCCGCACGCACATAGTCGTCTAAATCAAACTCCAACTGTCTCTGCTTTCAACCCGTTACCTTTATTCTGTGTGGGGGGGCGGGGGAAACTAGATTGCACACACCCAGACACACACACACACACACACACACACACACACACACACAGGGTTCATTCATTCAGGGCTGTTTAGGCTGCGGATTACTTGTGATCACAGGTAGGGAGCGCTCGGTATCGGCTGCCTGCAGCGGTTGGGAGAGTCATTTGGAGAAAAAAAGGCTCCGGCTTTCATTTGCATCAAAACAAAGCAATAAATCGTGGTGGAGGCCACGGAGAGTTACGGAGAGTACGGACGGGAGCAGCTCCTAGCTTACAAATACCTGCTCTTTCTTTAGGCCTTTCTTTTTGTCAAAACTTTCATTGTAATTGCCTGTGCAGCCTTTACATATCAATTAACACCTTCAAGTACAACACCATGCACCATTACAAACTACACTGTTGCAGATGCGATGCTCATTCGCTCCGACGCTGGAATCAAGTTTGGAGTATCTACGGGTGAAGTGAATGACTTTTGTTTTTTCATTTCTACCCGCGCCTGAGTTCGTACGGCTGCCTGATGTAAACTTCATTACTCTGTCAATGAATCCCTGAACTGTTTCCGTCTGCTCGGTCTGTCTGCGTTTGCGTCCTACGTCCTTGCTGCCTCGCTCACACCGGCCTGACAGCAACGGGCACTTCAGGCTCGCTGACATTCACCCACTCAGATAGTTGTAGGGTTCAACTTGTAAAGTCTTCATCTTTACAGTGGAGCTGGCGGGTCAGATGTTATCACAGCTAAGAGGAGGAGAGCTCAAACAACTACAATGCACTCCTCCCTCCAAAGCTCTCTCCCTCCCTCCCTAGCTCCATCTCTCCCTCCCTCCCTAGCTCCATCTCTCCCTCCCTCCCTAGCTCCCTCGCTAGCTCTCTCCCTCCCTCCTTCTCTCCCTCCCTCCAAAGCTCTCTCCCTCCCTGCGTCTCATCCTCCCTCCCTAGCTCTCTCCCTCTGTCTATCCCTGCGTAGCTCTCTCCCTTAGTCCTTCTCTCCCTCCCTCCCTCCAAAGCTCTCTCCTTCCCTTCCTAGCGTCCTCCTTCTCTCCCTCCAAAGCTCTTTCTCCTGTCTCTCCCTCCCTAGCTCTCTCCCTTAGTCCTTCTCTCCCTCCCTAGCTCTTTCCCTCCCTCCCTCCTTCTCTTCCTCCCTAGCTCCCTCCCTCCCTAGCTCTTTCCATCCCTCCTTCTCTTCCTCCCTCGCTCCCTCCCTCCTTCTCTTCCTCCCTAGCTCCCTCCCTCCCTTCCTCCCTCCCTCCTTATCTTCCTCCCTCGCTCCCTCCCTCCCTCCCTCCCTCCTTCTCTTCCTCCCTAGCTCCCTCCCTCCCTAGCTCCCTCTCTCCGTCCCTAGCTCCCTCCCTCCTTCTCTTCCTCACTCCTACTCCTCCTCCCTCCTTCCTTCTGAAAGAAGGGAAGAGGACTTGGCTTGCATCGCTCCGATGGGGATAAAAGATGTTTTATTTTGAAAGCAACGCAATCGTCCTCTCAGCCTGTAGTGGGCTTTTTTCATACACGATGACAGCTGAAAGCAGTGTGTGTGTGTGTGTGTGTGTGTGTGTGTGTGTGTTTCTGCTATATTGTTATTTTGACACTATGATCTATGGGCGTATTTGAATGGAGGAGGTATAGTACTTGATGCATCAGTGGTGTATGTATGAGTGTGTTTGTGTATTACAGCCTCACATGAGACAACCGTAGCGCGCGTGTGTGTGTGTGTGTGTGTGTGTGTGTGTGTCTGTGTGTAAAAAATGTTTGTCGGCGTCTCTGAAATGTTAGTCTTTTATGATTAGCTCTGAAAAAGCCAAATATCTGGGGGAAAAGGCACAGATTGGTGCATAAACATTCACCAGAATGCAGGAAGGTGTTTGACGCTCAACCCCCCCCCCCACCATGTGTTCCCCCAAATAACGAAAAAAAATACAACCTAAGCCATTGCCTCAAACACTTGTGCACTTCTGTCGGCGTTCGGTGCACTCACGTGTCTTCTCCATGACGGTGACGGCCGGCCCTTCGCTCCCGTCCTGCAGCTGAGCGTACACGCTCATCTTGTACTGCGTGTTGGCCTTCAGGTTGTTGAAACAGTGTCTGTTTGCTCCTCCGCTCAGCTTCGTCTCCTGCTTCTGACCGTCTGCAGGGAAAAAGACAAGAGATCCCCTCGTTATCGTTCTGGAGAAAAGGCCGACAGCTTTCCTCTCATCCTGTATTTGTCCCGCGGGGGGAAATGTTTTATTTGGACTCCACAATATATTGTCACCACGATATCAACTGGCGCAATAAACGTATCGTGAAAGGCTGCGACATGTCGCACACGTAATTGTGTTGAAAGAAAATGTCATTCGGCTTTGTTCCCCCTTTTTTTCCCCTCATCCAGACTCGGATGTTTCAAATGTCTCCAACGACTTCTTTGTCAGCAGCTCGGGTTGGTTTTCCCACCCCAGATAAAGCTGAACAAAACTGAACTCATCACGGTCAGGAATGAGTGACGAACCAAATCCAATTACTGAAATAATCGGCATGTGTGTGTTGGCGGTCAGCGTCTACCGGCAACCTGCCAAGTACACGTCTCCGAATGACGTTTTGGACAAAACACAATGTGTTCATTTGTACAACTTCATCACGGAGGAAAGGAGGAACGGTTTAATGAGTCCAAGAGCTGAACTCAATTATCCGAGCTGACAACGTAAAACAACATCCAAATAAATGTTTTTTGATCACACGCAACAAAACAAAACATGCAAGGATTAAATCCCCCTTCCAACACCACCGTGGACATAGAGCCACTCGGCCGGCTGTGCCAAAGCAATTATTTATGAACTTCAATATCCAACGGATAATGATCTTAAAATGAAGTAGCAAAACGTGGGGTCAACATAAAACACAGTGCCACTTTGTGGCGAAAAGTAAAATACTTTCACTCAGGAAACCATAGGCGTTACAACACCCCCAACAGAAAGGAAAAATACAGAAAGAAAGAAAGGAAAGAAACAGAAAGAAAAAAAGGAAAGATACAGAAAGAAAGAAAGGAAAGAGACAGAAAGAAAGAAATGAAAGAGACAGAAAGAAAGGAAAGATACAGAAAGAAAGAAAGGAAAGAAACAGAAGGAAAGAAAAGATACAGAAAGAAAGAAAGGAAAGAGACAGAAAGAAAAAAAGGAAAGCTACAGAAAGAAAGAAGGAAAGACAAATAAAGAAAGAAAGGAAATCAAGAAAGAGAGAGAGAGAGATAGAAAGAAAGAGACAGAAAGACAGAAAGAAAGAAAGGAAATCAAGAAAGAAAGAGGCAGAAAGAAAGAAAGGAAACAGAAAGAAAGGAAAGAGACAAAGAAAGAAAGGAAATCAAGAAAGAAAGAGGCAGAAAGACAGAAAGAAAGATACAGAAAGAAAGAAGGAAAGAGACAAAGAAAGAAAGGAAATCAAGAAAGAGAGAGAGATAGAAAGAAAGAGACAGAAAGACAGAAAGAAAGAAGGAAAGAGACAAAGAAAGAAAGAGGCAGAAAGAAAGAAAGGACAGAGACAGAAAGAAAGAAAGAGACAGAAAGAAAGAAGGAAAGAGACAGAAAGAAAGAAGGAAAGGAAAGAGACAGAAAGAAAGAAAGGACAGAGACAGAAAGAAAGAAAGGACAGAGACAGAAAGAAAGAAAAGACAGACAGAAAGACAGACAGAAAGAAAGGAAGGAAAGGAAAGAGACAGAAAGAAAGGAGAGACACAGAAGGAAAGAGACAGAAAGAAAGGAGAGACACAGAAGGAAAGAGACAGAAAGAAAGGAGAGAGACAGAAGGAAAGAGACAGAAAGAAAGGAAAGATACAGAGAGAAACGGAAAGAAAGAAGAGAGACAGAAAGAAACAAAGGAAAGAAACAGAAAGAAAGAGAGAGACAGAAAGAAAGAAGGAAGGAAAGAGACAGAAAGAAAGAAAGGAGAGAGAGAGAGAAAGAAAGACAGAAAGAGACAGAAAGAAAGAAAAGAAAGATAGAGAAAGAAAGAAAGGAATAAAGAAAGAAAGACAGAAAGAAGGGGAGAGACAGAAATAAAGAAAGTCACATTCTCATTGCAGGACTTGTACTTGTAACAGAGTATTTGTACAGTGTGGTATTAGTGCTGTTACTGCAGTAATAAAGGATCTGAATACTTCTTCCAGCGCTGCCAACAATTCACTCTCCATTCTTTATTGATCTCTCTCACCTCCCTCTTTACACATCATTTCATCTCCTTCTCCTGCAGCATGCTCTCTGGTAATTATTCACCAGCTGTGCAAACATAAATCCTCATTTAGCCGTATTATGTGTGGAGAGAAGCGACACCTGGGAGCTCCTCGAAGAGACGCAGGGGCGCCGCGCTGCCTTTTTATGTGCTGTCAATGACGGCCATGTTGTTGCTGGAGGCCTGCAGCTGATGGATAACAGCCATTACTACCTTCCATTTGGCGGACGGCGGGCACATTAAAAGTCAATCTTACCTTTTGAGGTGATGACAGAAAGGTGGACGTGTGCTATCAGATGGGGAGTGGGGGGGCGCGCCATCTGTTGTTTGATGTTATTTTGGTTGGCGTGTCGGAGTGTGTTATCGGTTTCAAACAAATGAGAAAATAGACAATTATTTTTGTCGGCGCTGAGCCCGCTGGCGGCGGGAATCAGAAAATGACTTCAGTAATTGCAGGGCTTTGTTTTTTTATGGAGGTGACTTTTGGTGCAGAGTCATTATTGACAGCTAAAGGAAGGAGCTGAATACATACAAGTACATTTAACAAATATACGTCTCATGAAGAGTTTAAAGGTCCCATGGCATGAAGAGTTCCCTTTATGAGGTTTTTTAACATTGGTATGAGCTCCCCCAGCCTGCCTATGGTCCCCCAGTGGCTAGAAATGGTGATAGGTGTAAACCGAGCCCTGGGTATCCTGCTCTGCCTTTGAGGAAATGAAAGCTCAGATGGGCCAATCAGGAATCTTCCCTTTATGACGTCATAAGGGGAAAGGTTACCTCCCCTTTCTTTGCTTTGCCCACCCAGAGAATTTGGCCCGACCATGAGAAAGAGAGAGAGACGTCATGGCTTGAAAACAAGCAAAGTGGCAGTTGGTCAAAGAGACATTAGATACAGTATTAGGGGACCACTAAGGTCTATATAAAAGCATCCAAAAAGCAGCATGTCATAGGACCTTTAATAAAGCCTCTGGGGGGAATTTTGAAGACAGGGTCGTAGCTCTGCGATTTTCCCTTCAAGATCCAATATATGAAGTTTAATGGTAAATGGACTGCATTTATATTGCACCTTTCTACTTTACAGGACAAAGTGCTTTACCATTTGCCTCTCGTGCATACATTCATACACCGATGGCAAGGCGCTGGCCTGCCTACTGTGAATCAACAACAGTTCATTTCCAGGTATAATCGCTGCCGTTGTCTAAGCACGTTCTCTAAGGGGAACAACAACAGACTCCGAGCTAGCGAGCTATACGCTGAAGTACACACGGAGATACACTGGTAAGTATACGCTGATACATGAGGTTTAACCATGTATCAGCTAATTTCAATAGCTCACGTTACTGTATTGTGTCAACAGTTAACTTCATGTAATATTATATGTGGCGTTTTCTTTTGCGGGGTGCAAATGTTCCACCAAAACAGGTTCCTTCCTGAGACTGTTCAGCAGAGCCTCCGTCGCTGCGTCTGGAGCTCAGCGCCGCCCAAGATGATTGGGATTGGTTTAAAGCTCAAGGCCTCCGGGCCGAACCCTGCCCCTCCACGACAATTATGCAATTAAGGATCACAATAACTTTTGGCCCGCCAAACCAAAAAGACAAACTGTTTTCAAACTGTAATTATATGACACTCAAAACAGAATTTGCCCATTTTGAGACTCAAAAATAAAAGTTATAATCAAACTGTATTCATATTGGGCGGCAATTCGCTCTCAAAATAAAATAAAAAGCAACAGAGACGATTTCTAGTCCTTCCCTGTTTAGTCAGCCAGTCAAGCTAAGCTAACGTTAGCTTTGTAGAGATCGTGGGACTTTCCAAACTGAATAATTACCGCAAATGTAAACACCAAACTGCTTTGCTAGCTCTATCCTGTAATAACTAAGATATCTGTTGATTTTTTTTTTCTCCGTGGATAGATTTAGATACTAGACGTCCGCGAACTTCAAACAACAGAGACGATTTCCTATCTTGTAAAATGTTAGTCAGCAGCTAACTTAAGCTAACGTTAGCTTTGTAGAGATCGTGGGACTTCGAAAAAAGTAAATGTTTCCATCGACCGTACGTCCGCGATAATCACACTTAGCGGCTATTTTCAAGAGAGCGCCGAGTCACCGGCACAGCTGATCCAAACGTATCCAGTGAAAGTTCTCTGTGCTGTCAGGCTGATTTGAGCATGTTCTAAATGTCTACTTGACCGATCAGATTGTCTGTTCGGATCTACTTGTTGTATAATTACTGTCATTTCTGCAACAAGAACGTGTCTGGCAGCTACAACACCGACCTTTGTCCTTTTTCTTGTATTACCTCACGCAGCGAATGTAAATGTCAGCCGGGTTGCGATCCGTAAGCCTTTCCTTTGTCTACAGAGCGGCTCGTTGTAGGACTGCACGGCGAAACCCTTGAGGCTGTCAGCGCGCCTCTGGTGGGATACAACAATACCTTTGTCGTCTAAGAGGCGGACAGTCTCTCTGCGCTGCATATTCATGCTCCCACTGATGAAGGCATGTATGAGTGTACTCCTACCAGCGCAGAGATGCAGCGTGGGAGTTTGATGGGAAAATGGGAGGGGGGTGAGAATCACAGCTGCGTTTACAGTATTATGGATCCCACTTTCTTAACCCTTGTGTTATCCTCCCGGGTCAAAATTAACACTTTTTTTAGACACTGTTTTAACATTTTTCTCCTTTTTCTCCACGTTTTTTTCTTGCTTTTTCTTGCTTTTGGTGCTTACTTCAATGTTTCCATTACCACCAGTATATTCACCACTAGAACCAACTTATTTACACTAGTTCTACACTTATTTTTGGAATTCCTGGTCAATAAACCTCATTTATATGCAATTATCCATTTTGGGGTGTTAGAAAAAATCGGAAATTATGAATGATTTTGACTAAAAGTTAAGATCAGAGGATTGAAGGTAATGGATAATCACAGATACATTATGTCAAAGTTTGCTCAGGGTGATGCTATAGAACTGAATAAACCACCCAGAATTCAATGAAAGTAGAGATCTGATCCTTAATTTCACTTGTGAAGAGCGCGTTATGGAATCATGCATGATATTTTGGGGGCAGTTTGGTTGAAAGAAACTCAAATGTCTGATGTAGAAACTTTTGAAAATGGGTCAAATTGGACGAAAAAAAATGTACAAAATGAAAAGCAGAGTCACAAATTACTTGCAAAGTAAATGAATTCAGAACTGGGTGATGATCATTTGCTGGAGACCCTTTCACAGCAGCGGTATGTTTCTCACTTGTTGCATGTTGTTCTTATTTGTGGTGTGTGTGAATTATACCGGGAGCATTACATGGACATTTCAGACCCGTTTAAAATGATCACAACACTTTATATGACCCCGCGGAAACCGCGATTACATTTTTTTGCTCGTTATGTTTGTTTGGACCTTGTTAGAGCTCAATAAAAAGGGAATTTAAAAAGAACAGACCACGCCGCTGTGTGTGTGTGTGTGTGTTTACTCACTGAGCAGAGACTCGATGGTCACTCGGTAGGCGCTGGCGTGTCGGTGAGGCTGCCACTGGGCGCAGAAACTGTTCATCCTCACCTGGTACACACTCAGGTTAGTCACCCCCAGATACACTGCAGCGGGGGGGGGGGGGGGAGAGAGAGAGAGAGAGAGAGAGAGAGAGAGAGAGACATTTATTAAGTGGTTTTCCATTTTTCCAGTAGTTATGTCTGTTTTTTTATGTCAGTTATGTCCGTTTACATACACATACATGTATCGTACATCTACCTACCTACGCTCACATGCATACATACATGGATACGCACACACATTTCTTTTATTTTCCATCGATCTTCTTTGTTTCCGTCTATCTATATCAAACCGGATAATAACCCATGCTACTAACACATCCCATATTATTTCCGCCCTGTCAGCTAACTACCCGAACACGTAGTTATAAATGGATCGCAGGCGCCGCCTCTGCCCACGTTTGGACATTATGACTCTGAAACGCTGACAGAAATAGCGTTGGGATGTAAACGCAAACTCTAGGCTTCTAGGATGCTTGTAATAATAATTAAAAATGTTTATAACTTTTCTGTGTGCACATCTAAGTAACCACACGCTGTCGTGTTTACAGATGACCAATTTTAAAAAAGTATGGCCAGTTGGCTTCAAGGACGCCGACGTGCATTTTTTTTTTTAATGGAGTTATTCACAAAGAAAGATATATAACTTCACTGTCTTCGCTCCCGAAGTGTAGCTTACTGTATGTACACGCTCACAAACAAATCCACACACACACACTTGATTTATGCAAATGGTATGTATGCACTTTCATCGTCTGACTTTTGAAAGCCTCACTTGTTCTGAAAGACGCCAGGATGCATGTTTCTGTGAGCTGGAGATGGCCGCGCACATCACTGGATATTTTACATTCCCTTTGACAAAACCGAGGCAAAAATCTAATCTGCATTATTTCGGACTCTGTACAATGTATAATGTATCCCTTTATGGAAAACATCTCAGCATGAGATTTAATTAGAGGACACAAAGGGATTGGTCACCCAGCATCTGAACAGCGCAGTGCAGATAGTGGGAGACAATCACTATCAGACAGTCCCCTTTTAGTCGGTTAGTCGACTAAATGGCCTTTTTTTTTCTAATTTCCAATTTGTTAGTCATTTTCTTTTTATGATTTTCATTCTGAATAACTTATTTCCAAGAAACGTCCGAGCACTAGCCTGCCAAGCCAGACCCACATCCAGATGTTGGGTCTGGGAACTCCCCATTGGCTGGGCTCAATCCGATGGGCGGGCTAAACGGTTGTCTTTCAAATTCCCTCTGCACGCAATAGGATAGCTCTACAACCAACCAGAGCAACGCTAGTTGATAGATCAAACTTTCGCCGTATCCTGTCGGCAAAACTCCGAACACGTCTTCCTTTTGTTAAGAAGGACTTCAGGGCCGTTCTTTGTTCTTTTCTCAAAGAAAAGCTGAACTCCAAGTCTTCCAGAGTCGTGGCCAAAGCCGATTCCAAAGACCGCTGTTCTCCAGCAG
Organism: Sander vitreus; assembly: GCF_031162955.1. Classification (NCBI taxonomy): domain Eukaryota; kingdom Metazoa; phylum Chordata; class Actinopteri; order Perciformes; family Percidae; genus Sander; species Sander vitreus. Next base: position 26,060,812 of record NC_135876.1, on the reverse strand, counting down.
CAGCAGCCATCTCCTTTGTTTTCAAGTAGCAGGGAATTCACGCGGAACCGTCGCAACTCTGCCGTCATTATGTTAAGCCCCGCCCACCGACTCTATACACGATGTGATTGGCCTGACCAGAGTTTGGTTTTTCCAACTCGCAAGCCAACGGAGAGTTGCTAGACGACCCTGGCTGTAAATTACATTTGCTGCCACTAGGGTGCGTCTACATTTCTAGGCTAGCCGAGCACATCTCTGGTAAACACAAGATTTAAAGTAGTGCCTTTGCATGATTCTTTGTGTAGAAACTCAGTTTTGTAATTACCACTTACTCACATACTATTGCTATTTATTTGCAATCATATCTATATATTTGCCTTATGTCCTCTCTGCACCTCATCTATTTATCACAATGTTAAAGCTCTTTACTGTGCAATGCATTCCCGCTGTATTTGTATCCCTCCTCTTAAAGTGCATTTGTGTTGTATTGCGTTGTACTGTAATAATAGTATTGTGACTGTTTTAAGGTACCTGGCTGCGAAGACACCTTAAATTTCCCCGCTGGAGATCGATGGACCATCCATCCATCCATCCACCCACCCACCCATCCATCCATCCACCCATCCACCCACTGATGCATCCACCCATCCATCCATCCACCCATCCACCCATCCACCTATCCATCCACCCATCCACCGATGCATCCACCCATCCACCGATGCATCCACCCATCCATCCACCCATCCATCCATCCACCCATCCATCCATCCACCCACCGATGCATCCACCCATCCATCCATCCACCCATCCATCCATCCACCCATCCATCAAATCATATGACTAAGAGTTTCTTTAGTTGAGGACAAAGGCAGAGAAACGATAGTTAGAAAGTTACAATATCAGCAGCTCTTTCTGCTTATTGTTCAAGTCTTGATGACTTCTTTCACAATCTGGACTCAAACTGTTTCTTCTTAATCACAGCAAACACACGCATCAGTGTTTCTAAAAAAATGCAAACGTCCGTCCATCACTGGCTGTTAAAACTGTACACAATTTGAAGCCAAAGTGAAGTGAAAACTAGGGGTGTTAAAATGAATCATTGCATCGATGCATCGTGATAAAGTGTATAAAGTTGCCAGCCCATCAGATTCTCCTCTAGCCACGTTTGTTTGTTTTTATCCTAACTAATGTTACTACTTCATTTCAGCTCCTCTGGTTTGCTTGGCGCCGTTCCATTCGTCTTCTCCGTTTCGGCGTAGCTCCTAATTGGTTCCGTGCACGCTAGGCGCGTAGCAGACGGTTGTACGACACGCCACGACACAAAGTGTTCATGGGAAATGTAGGCTTAGTACTACAAGCGGTGCTGCCAGATAAAGATTACGTTTTACAAGCGAAATACACACACACAACCGCTGACATTTTATTGGAGGAAAACAGACCAATATGGCAACATTTCTGCAGATGGCCGATTGAAACAGATGCAGAGTTATTTGCTTCATTCATCACTGGCCAAATTGGCTCGTAACATTACAATCTTACCCGCTAAAATGTATTTTTACCTGCATTTGCGGCATGGCAGGTGTCAATTTAAAGCCCTGATTATTGCCAACTGATGACGCTTGTGGATTTTCAAGTCACTGGTTTTTTTTTGTGCCCATATTATGAAAAAAATCCCTTTTTCTGGGATTTGGGGAGTTATTTTGTGTCTCTGGTGCTTCCACACGCATACACACTTTGAAAAAAACCATCCATGCTGTTCTGAGTGAGATACGGTTTCTGAATGTAACCTGCCTTCAGTCTCCGGGTGAGCTGGTCAAAATCTGGAAGGCTTTCTACGTCACTAGCCGAGACGAGGGGCCTAACCGTTAGCATGCTAGCTTGTTCTCAATGGCAAAGCACTGCTACAACACACACAAATTCACCCTAATCTACAAAAGAACTACTTCCATGTCCCTGTTCTGCAGGTATTCCACGCAAAGTTGGAAGTGTGCCCTCGTTTAGAAGAAGTCTCCCAGCTAGTCCTGCCTTGCACTACTGAAGTTGGAGAAACAGCTAGCTAGCTCATGTAGTCCTTACCTAGCTACTGAGCATGTAGTCCTTACCTAGCTACTGAGCATGTAGTCCTTACCTAGCTACTGAGCGTGTAGTCCTTACCTAGCACTGAGCATGTAGTCCTTACCTAGCTACTGAGCATGTAGTCCTTACCTATACTGAGCATGTAGTCCTACCTAGCTACTGAGCTGTAGTCCTTACCTAGCTACTGAGCATGTAGTCCTTACCTAGCTACTGAGCATGTAGTCCTTACCTAGCTACTGAGCATGTGCGACTGCCAACAAAGATGTTCCAGCAGTGAGAGGTCTCACTCTGTAGCTAAAACAGAGACCTGAACACAGGGTGAAAAGAGGAGCTGCAGCAATGTGCAGTACAACAAAAATATGGTGTTTTTTGAAAATTAAACCATGTAAACCTATTCTGATACAACCTCAAATTACAATTATGAACCTGAAAATGAGCGTAATATGGGCTCTTTAAAGTGTTTGCCTTTTGTCAACATATTGTCTGCTGTGTTCAGACTCAAGAGCAGATACGATAAAAAGGGGAGTTCATCTATTGTGGGGACGTATAAGGGGACGTGTGGTAGAGGGACGCTATGTTCCTCTACAGGAGTGGCTACCCCATAAAAAGATGGCCGCCATCCAAACTACAGGGCCCAGAATGCACCGCACGGCGGAGGTGCAAATGCCTCGGGGTCGGAGAGGAAAAAAAAGGGTGCAGTGGAGGCAGAGAGCAGAAAAGAGTTTGTGGAGAGACCGACATTATAAAAAGAACCTACGTTTCCAGGACTTTGTGAAGGTATTTGGTTTGTTCCCAGTCCGCTTTTCTGTTGGATTTACTGTTTTGCGTTGGACTATTTTCTGGAAAAGACTGCTCTAAAATAAAAACCTCTGTTTGCTTGCACCCACGTTTTGGCCGTTCTCTGCCTGCTGCAAAGAAAAACCTCTCACGACATCACACTATATGTTTCTGACTGCTTGAATTTGTTGATGAAAACCACGTGTAGTATATAATAACGTTAAGAAGGTGGTGCATCGTGATATGAATCGATTCGTATCGTAATTGCAACGTGAGACCAGTAAAGCTTTACACCCCCAACTGGTCATGTGTGCCTTGTCTTGAACCGAGATCCAGATTATGTGCTGTTCCTTTCAGTTCTTTCAATTAATTTAGAGCAAAAATCCCAAAACATGTTATAATACAGGATCTGCTGGGTTTGCCTGGCCTTTTTCCTTCAGTTTAGTACTTTTGTGCATTTTCCTCCTGTTGATATGTGATCATAGACAGCTTGATGTCATATTTGGATATTTTGCTGGAGCGCCTCTAGCTGTTTGGTGTCTAAAATGTCAGAAAACTGTGAAAAATGTGGATCAGTGTTGCCTAAAAGCCCAAAATGTCTTGTCTTGTTTTCGCCACAACTCAAAGATATGCAGTCTACTGTCACACAGAGGAGAGATATTCACATTTTAGAAGCTGCAATCAGACATTGATATGCATCAGTATTGCTAAAATCCATCACTGGCTGTAAAATTGGAGTGAAAAAGGTGTTAAGAGGGAAAACCTGGAGCGCCCGTCTCCTTTTAGCCCTGGACCACTGGGACGCTGTGCAGCTGTGTGACATTGAATCATCGGTCCACTCATCTCTACTGGTCCACTGGCTTCATTAACATGCTGCTGAGCAATGTGACAGACGCTCCATTCATCCTCCGGGGGATCCCACCGGCCTCGTATCATTATACTCTCTCTTCAAATCCACCCATCTCTCCATCTTTCTTCTTCGCCGTAGTCGATTCATACCTTGTCGGGCATTAACCCTTTACATATTTCTCGCTCTCTCTCTGCCACAAACCAGACTTTTGTTTCTCTGCAAACGTTGCAGCGAAACAAAGAGACAACTTCCAAGTAAAAAAAAAAGTGCTTTCTTAATCATTATATTCTCTTTTCAACTCAACCCATGTCTTCATCTTTCTTCTTCCTTTCCCCATCTTCTATAGGTGAAGTCCCCTTCCTTTCTCCTCTCTTTTTTCGAGGGGCAAACGCTTCACGGGGCTTGGTGTTTTAAGCCCCCAACATCGTCTTCAAGGCAGCGGTGCCTGGAAGGCACTAGGATTAGGCAAGGGTTAGGGTTAGGATTAAGTGCCTTGAAGTCGACGGTCGCAGCGCTGCTTTGAAGTCGATGTTGGGGGCTTAAAACCCCATTGAGCACGTTCACGCCTCGCCTTCGTCCACTAATACCTGACAATGGGTACCTTTGTCTGGCATTAACCATTACAGTACATATCTCTCTCTCTCTCTCTCTCTGCCACAAACCAGACTTTTGTTTTGCCTCTCAGCTAATTAGCTAATTGGAGGCTTAATTGGAAAACACAGACTTTGCCGTTTGTTTCTCTGTGAAACGTCGTAACTTGCAGCAGTTTGAACTGAAAGCCAGCCGGAGTCGAGTCTGAGAAAGAGTCGGCAGAGTCATCAGACAACTTCCAAGTGAAAACTACGCTTTTTCAATCACTATACTCTCTCTTCCACTCCACCCATCTCCACATCTTTCTTCTTACTTTCCCCATCTTCTATAGGTCAAGTCCCCTTCCTTTCTCCTCTTTATTTCTTTGCCCCACCTCCTCCAAAGATGTCCTTCAAATCAACCAAGAAGGGCCTAATTGTCATGCAGGCGAAGGAAACTCTGGCTCCAAATGCAAAGTGACGTGGCTGTGATTCATTTCGAGCGACATGTTCAGGCAATTAGCTGACACTTTGCGTCGAGAGCTCTTAGCCAGAGAGAATGGATGAAAAGGGCAGGGGGGGTCGGTGTCACAAGCCTCAAGGACATCAAACGATCAAACGAGAGACCTTTCAGTTTCAAAAAGGGCCATTTTCCCCGACAGGACGGCCCGCGGTGAAGTGGTTAATTATGTAGGAGAGGAAAATACAGGCAGCGGTGGAAGAAGAATTCAGATCCTTTACTGCAGTAAAAGTACTAATACCACGCTGTAAAAAATACTCTGTTACAAGTACAGGTCCTGCATTGAACATGTTACTTAAGTAAAAGTCTGTAAGTAATAATAACAGTTGTGTGTTTAATGGTCTGATCATGTCAGCTGGACTTGTAGGCCGTTACATTGTTGGCTAGTTTACTTTAGAATAAAACATCAGATTTTATAAACTACGTGGGTTCTGTGTGCAGAAATCTTAATGTGTAAAGTAACTAGTAACTAAAGCTGTCAGATAATTGCAAGTACAATATTTTTCATACTCAAAATGACTGGACTTGAGAAGCTTCGGAAAAGTGTCCACATCGCCAGCGAGAGAACTTTAAAGCTACAGTGCGTAGTTTCTGTCGCCCCCATGAGGAGTATTGACAACAACACTGTCGGCGCATCCACATGATACAAGCCTTCCGTGACCACGCACCACCCCCACCCCCTCCTCCACAGAGTTGATAGTAGCCAAGGAGGACACGGAGGATTAAAACGATGTGTGATGTAATTATCTTCACTGGAGTTTCTGCGCGGGAAAGTCGCCGGACGCCACAATCTTCTGAACATAGTCATACTGGGAAACACAGAGAGAGCTGTGTGGAGCCGATAGTCTTAATTAGCTTCGTAGAAACTCATTCGGCAACGGCTCGAATGTAACGGACGTTCATTAATATAAAAGAAAGTTACGCACTAAAGCTTTAATCGATTGCATTTACAGTTCATTCCAGGGCTGCGATGTAATTAGGTGAAGTCACCATTAAAAGTGTCAGATGGATATCAAGATATTGACGTGTCTGGCTGCTTCCAGACAGGGAAGATCGATAAAGTGTATCAATGATGAGGTTTAGAAAATGCCAAACCAAACAATTAAGTTACGGACGACATGATCTGAGAGAGAGAGTCAGTCGGTCTGATCAGGGAGTTCATTACGGTGGGGACAAAGCTGTCTTGTAATTTTCAAAAACTGTTTAAAACCTGTTTTTCCTTGATACAGAATTCTGCCAATGGAGGGACGTTAAAGTCCTGTGTGTGTATAGTTGATTTAGTGTAGTGAAAGTGATATTTACTCATTTTATATATTTAGATGTTACTGCGTCTTAGAAAAACTGTTTTCACTGCTTATTGGATTCAAAATGGAGACTCTGCTCCCTCTTGGTCCATTAGTCGACTAACTAAAAGATTTCTCGATTTGCTGCTGAGCACATTTCTGGTAGACACACGAATGATTTAAAGTGGTGCTTTTATCATTTCATTTCACCCATGCTAAGGTTGACTGAAAAGAGGAATACAAAATCATCTTTTGGAAATTGATCTTAATGCCTTAATTAAAAAAATCCAAATCCAACCTTTAAGGACACCAATTTTCTTTGTGAATGAACAATGTATCGTAAATAAATAAATGTTCTTCCTTAAAATACAGGGGGCATAAGTCAGTACACCCATTCCCATAGAGGCAGGCAGATTATTATTTTAAAGGCCAGTTATTTCATGGATCCAGAATACTATGCATCCTGATAAAGTTCCCTTGGCCCCCCCATCATCACATACCCTTCACCTAGAGATTCCCTGGGCCTCCGGGCTACTGCGACCAGAACTCCTGTGTGGGCTACAATGTTGGAATGTTGGAGGTAGGTAGGGTCCAGTCATCTAAGTGACTAATGTGAACAAAAGTCTTTGACGTCGGTCCAGTATTGAGGTAGACCGCTGTAACCGTCAGCCGTGAACCGGGCTGCAATGCAACCCTACAGGACAAATGTGCATCGTCAGCTTGCGTCCTCTAAAAGTGCCGTCAGGCTCAGATTATTATTCTAAGTGTCTGACAACATTATGGAAAGGATCCGTACAGAGACAGACCTTTCTAAAGTAGCCCCACATCATCACATCCCCTTCACCATACCTAGAGATTGGCATGGTTGTATTTCAGTTAGCCTAATAGCTGGTTTGAGTTGCATTCAGAGATGATATTTTGGAAAGTACCCCATGACAAACTCAAACACTTCCCTTCCTTTAGCCCCGGACCACCACCACTTTATACTGTATGTGTCCCCTCAAAGGCCCGTTCTGAGCCAGGAAAACAAACCCCTGTCCATGTATGTTTATGACTTCTTTTATACTTCAGACTCACAGGTCTTGGCCCTCCCTGACAGGGCCTCGCTGGATCCAGTGGTGTAGGAGGCGATGACTTTGACGCTGTACTCCGTCCCGCTCAGCAGGTTGACGATCAGCATGGTGTTCACGTCCTCGCCCACGAAGGTCTCCAAAGCGGAGCCAGGAGCTGCAGGGGGGGGGGAGACAAAGGTGAAAGGGAGGAGCACAGAGGAATGAGTCCAGATACCTTTGTTAGCTTTAATTCCAGTGAGAGGGAGGGTCAGTAACTAAAGTGAAAAGGGGTACAAAAGCACAAGAATATGACAAAAATATGTGTCTGTAGCCATGTTTCCATCCACACGTTTTTATGCAAATTAAGTAATATTGAATGAAAAAAGCCGAAAACAGTACATAAGTACATTTCATGAACATTGACACAAAGTTTGTACGTTCAATCTTCATCTGATTTTCTCTTAATCAGTAAACGGCTCATGCGATAAACGCTGGAAACATTATTTTCCGAATAAATAATGAATTGCGATTACGTTTTAGGTGATTTTATGGTTGCAACTCGCTATAAAACGAATAAGAAGAAGTTTTAGGTCGGGTGTCAACAAAAGACAGATATAAGTGGACGAACGAGGAGACGAGAGACTCTTATTCTGCTATTCTCCTAATATTACGGCTATTTTAGATGGCAAATAGTTTTTTAGCAAAAAATTTAGCATGAACTGTTGCTGCTTACGAGTCAGCTCAACGGCTCTGGTGTATGCTGTGACCTTGATTATTGGCGTGTCCCTCAAACGCTTCAGAGCAAAATGTCTCAAAAACTAAAGTCCAGGTTTCCCACGATGTCTGTCGCAGAGATTCATGATTTCAAGAGGACAAATTACACAACAATCCAACAGGCAATTTACTAAATATCCTCTGGGCAACCTGATTTAAACTCCCCAGTGGAAATACATGGAAGGTTGTGGAAAAAGTTCATGGATGAACCTTTTCCACAACCTTCCTTTTAGCACTTTCATTCACGACTGATATGAATATGAAACTCCGCAATATGACAATATATACACTGTTGTGTGTAATTAACGTTATCGTCTGGTTGTGTTTTAAGGGGACTTAGGCGTGAAGCGCCTGGCGCAGGTGCGTTTAGGGCGTGTCCAAATCCACTAGTTTGACGGCGGATAAAAGGGACCGTGCGCCGGGCGCGTGGTTCTAAAGGGTTGTCCTTAGTGTCTTCATTAATTCAGTGGTGTGTTTTGGGCGTAACATGCAATCAACCAATCAGAGGGTCATCTCCCATTCCCTTTAAAAGCCAGGCGCGTTTGGACCTTGGAGCATTGCTATTGTGATTTTCTAAGCTTCTGTTGGCGGGTGACAATTCAAAATATAAAATATAACGGAATATAATGCCGTAAAAGGGAGAGGAACAACTGGACCACAAAGTCCAGTTCATTTGATTAGCATAAACGGCATAACGGTAACTTTGTTTTCCCCAAGAAGGAACGTTTTGCCAGGATTTTCCTTTGGCGCTGGCTTAAACATTTTTGGACGGCACCAAAACTTTCTCCATGCAGGAAAAAACCCTGAAAGTTTGTCACAGCGTGCGTTTGTGAATTACATTATCCTGTAGTTTTAGACTGACATTTAGACTTGTTAAGGACAGAATCATCCATGTTTTTAAACGTACTGATAGTTTCATCATGCGAGTGTGGCAGTTTTCCTTAAAAGTACGAACAGTGGTTATATTGTTTGGAGTTTGTCATATTTGAAATGTGTTTATAATATTGCTTGTCACAGCTTGTGTGCGTGTTACCAGATACGGGCTGGTAGACGACCCTGTAGCCCATGGTGGGCGATGGTGGAGCATCCCAGCTGATCCTGAAGCGGTTGTACCATTCCTCCGATAGCCGCAGGTTCCTGGGAGCTGACAGAGGAACTGAGGAACAAAGAATAAATAGATATTATATTTCTATCAAAATTAATTTCTGACATGTTGGCAAAATGTGGATTACGTCTCTAAAAATCCTCTAGGTTTATGCAAATACTACAACAGCAACTTAAGGCCATTGTATGTAATATAATAATAATAATAATAATAATAATAATAAATGCAAACTAATGCAAAAGCCACAACACAAATTATGTAAAGCAAGGACAAGTAGAAGTTTGCAGGTTTAGGGTTAGTATGACGGTAACCTTTTCCCTAAGAAGGAACCATATTTCTTTGGCGCCGGCTAAAACCTCTTTTGGGGGGCGCCAAAACTTTCTCCATGGAGGAAAAACCCTGAAAGTTTGTCACAGCGTATGTGTGTGAATAACGTTATCCTGCAGTAGTGTTTAGGTGGACTTTAGACTTTTTAAGGACCAAATTATCCAAGTTTTCAAACACACTAATAGTACACGTACTCAGTAGAAAAGATAGAAACTATCACGCTCACAGAAACGATGGACCTGCAAATGCACGACTCCGGTAAGTAAAATCTTTATTTAGAGCACAAAACAACTCACAGGCAACAGTATCCAAATCAGGAGCGTGCCTATGTTCCCCTACTGAAAATTAGGCCCTATGTTCCCACAGTTCCCTTCATTTCTAAGATTTTTTTCAAAACTACATTTCCTTTTTCATAAATTTGTATCAGATTTTATCCCCCTTTCTCCCAATTTGGTAGCCAATTACACCCAACCTATTATCCAGTAGCTATGGACTACAGATGGAATGTAGCTTTTAGCTAAATCTGGTAACTAACCCCTAACCCTAGAAACATAGGGCTGTGGGAACATAGGGCCTAATTTTAAGAAAAATCTTAGAAATGTGGGACCATAGGGCTGTGGGACCTTTGGGCTGTGGGAACATAGGGCTGTGGGAACATAGGGCTGTGGGACCATAGGACTGTGGGAACATTGGGCTGTGGGAACATTGGGCTGTGGGAACATAGGGCTGTGGGAACATAGGGCTGTGGGAACATAGGGCTGTTGGACCTTTGGGCTGTGGGAACATAGGGCTGTGGGAACATAGGGCTGTTGGACCTTTGGGCTGTGGGAACACAGGGCTGTTGGACCTTTGGGCTGTAGGAACATAGGGCTGTGGGAACATAGGGCTGTTGGACCTTTGGGCTGTGGGACCTTTGGGCTGTGGGACCTTTGGGCTGTGGGAACATAGGGCTGTGGGAACATTGGGCTGTGGGACCATAGGGCTGTGGGACCATAGGGCTGTGGGACCATAGGGCTGTGGGACCATAGGGCTGTGGGACCATAGGGCTGTGGGAACATAGGGCTGTGGGACCATAGGGCTGTGGGACCATAGGG
>NC_135876.1:25992906-26045406 GCF_031162955.1 Sander vitreus | reverse complement strand
TCAATGTTTTTGTCACTTTTTTCATCACTTTTTCAATGTTTTTGTCATTTTTTTCCTCACTTTTTAAATTTTTTTCCTCACTTTTTTAAAATGTTTTTTTAAATGTTTTTTTTAAATGTTTTTGTCACTTTTTAAAAAATGTTTTTGTCACTTTTTATTTTTTTCTCACTTTTTTTCAATGTTTTTCATTTTTTTCAATGTTTTTGTCACTTTTTTCAATGTTTTTGTCACTTTTTTTCAATGTTTTTGTCACTTTTTTTCAATGTTTTTGTCACTTTTTTAAATGTTTTTGTCACTTTTTTTCAATGTTTTTGTTGCACTTTTTTAAAATGTTTTTGTCACTTTTTTTCAATGTTTTTGTCACTTTTTGTTGCACTTTTTTAAAATGTTTTTGTCATTTTTTTCAATGTTTTTGTCACTTTTTTAAAATGTTTTTGTCACTTTTTTTCAATGTTTTTGTCACTTTTTTTGTTTTTGTCACTTTTTTTCAATGTTTTTGTCACTTTTTTTTCGTCACTTTTTTAAAAATGTTTTTGTCACTTTTTTTATGTTTTTGTCACTTTTTTAAAATGTTTTTGTCATTTAAAAAAAAAAATGTTTTTGTCACTTTTTTTCATCACTTTTTTTCAATGTTTTTCAAACATTGTTTGGGTTGTCTTGATTATGACAACTTGACATTAATCAAAGTGACATTACCAGAAGTTGTCTTGGTCATGATAAGATGACATTAAAGTCAGAGCAGGTAAGAGAGTCATAGTGAGAGAAACAAAGTGTCTCCCCTGTTCTTCCTGACCACAGTGGGAAATCTGTAGCAGGAGAAGTTAAACCGCTCCTTGATTTCATGTTGTTTATGGGGAAGGAAACCAGGAAATGAGTCGGGGGGGGGGAGGAATGCAACGCTACCAAGCCACAGCCGAATGACGTGCGTCGGCGCGACATATTGCAGGTTTAAAAGAGGAGAGACTAAAGACAGTGACTGAAAATATTAATAGGCAGACGATCAAAACGCACGGAACATGAATATGGCTTACGCGTTCGTCCCATCCGCGCCGCTGTGGGCCCGTCTCCTTCGGGGTAAACAGGCGTGATGGCGACTTTGTACTCCGTATCCGACAGCAGTGGCTGCAGAATCAGACTGTTCTGACCGGTGGGCACCGTCCTCTGTAAGCAGAAACAAATTCAAGTTAAAGTTGAAAATTAACATTCAGGTGACAGAAGAAACAGATTGGGTCGTTCACTAATCGCAGGGTTGGTGGTTCGATCCCCTCCTGACTCCTGTCATGTCCTTTGGGCAAAATACTGAAGCCCAAATTAGGCCTTGATCGAATATTTGTTCGATGTGTAGTTACTCGATTTTGAAGGTTTTTTTTGTTTTTTTTGTTAAATGTTCACTGCAGCACATTCTCTCTCCCATACATGTGCACGCAGGTAGCTCACCTGGTGGAGCTGGCGCCCATATATAGAGGTTTTCTCCTCGATGCAGCGGCCGCAGGTTTGACTCCGACCTGCAGCCCTTTGCTGCATGTCATTCCCCTTCTCTCTCTCCCCTTTCAAGTCTAAACTGTCATATACAAATCAAGGCCTAAAATGCCCCAAAAAAAACAATCTTTGTCCATCCGTCTGTCCGTCTCCTTTGCATTCTGAGCATGTACAGTCTAGCCCGGCTCCATCCACAAACCCTCTATCCCACCCCCAAAAAAAATAATACACTTTCTCAGACGTGTCAGTCAGGCAAACACTGCAGGCCTTGACAAATCAATTTCAGCCCAGCATGATGAATAAGGCAGCAAGTTTCTAAAATGTCACAGAGCCACAAAAAGCTGAAAGAAACCACCTTCAGCTACACTCCACTCTGGAAAAGCAAACATGGTTTCATAAAGTATTTATAGGATTCAGGAACCCAATCTAGCTTTGACAGAGGCTATCTGTGCAGGGCCAGAATATTAAGTTGGATCCATCCGAGACTTTGCTTGAAGGCAAACTGCATGGGGAACACAGCCAAGTGCACGGGTGATGGAAGTCGATATCAGGTGATTATCCTAGCAAGCAATATGGCAATGTGTCCGCTGAACTGCACTTAACTGCAGCCCGACAAAAAGTCATTCCAAAATGAAACCAAACTTCAACCCTTCCCACTAACTGTAACAAGTACACAGGATGAAATTGATCTCGTATGAGACTCACATGAGTCCAGGGGGTCCAGGGAGCACTCTGGGCCAACGGTTACAGGGAATGGATGATGAGAATTACATCCAGACTTAAACAAGTATTTCACTGCCGGAAGAAAGGGTCTTTTCATTAAACTAGGCTGTCTATGCAGCAGAATGGCGCAAAAGTATTATTTTCTTTATTTGGTGCTACATGACAAGACAGAAAAAAGAAAGAAGCTGTGATATTCCCTTTCACTCTAAAGGTAGAAAACCTACAACTACCAGAATGCACTGCGCCGCACCGGACCAACAGCTCCACTGGTTGCCAGTCAAGTCACGCATCACCTACAAATCTCTCCATGGACTCTCACCACAATACCTCACAGATCTCCTCCACCCCCACACTCAAGTCACGTTCCCTGCGGTCCTCTGACAAGGACCTGCTGGACACCCCCCGCACCAGGTTGCGGACTTTTGGGGACAGGGTTTTCTCTGCCAATGCTCCCACACTCTGGAACAGTCTACCCCTCCACGTCCGCTCTGCCCCATCCCTGGCCATGTTCAAAAAGCACCTCAAAACATTTCTGCTCACTAAGTCCTTTGACCCCTAACCCCTCAAGTTATTATTTATAAACGCCTCCGCTGTTGGGCGACGTAATGCGACATTGTTCTAGGATCGGGCATCGAGTCAAATATTACGATTCCAGCAGAATCGTTTCTTTATTGGAATCGTTTGGAGGATTTGGTTTCAAATCTGATCATTGGTTCCAGATTTAACATGCGCAAGTTTTGGTTTCCGTAGCGGCCAGGCGCTTGTTGTGTTGCAGCCACGGGGCACGGTAAGCGACGCTCTAGTGAGGCTCTAGTTCCAACTCCAGCCCTCAAAGAATCGGAATTGGAATCGTTAAAATCCAAACGATGCCCAACCCTATATTGTTCTTAAATGTATGCACACCATGTTTAAGCCGCTACGGAGCTCTGCGACGCCGACTACGGTGCTCGGCATGGTGCCCCGTCAGGTCAGCGGTAGTTGGTGGTTCAGTTACCCAACAATAGGTGACTGTGAGCCGGGTACAGTGCACGGCGAGCTGCAGGTCATTTCGGCGGACATCATCCGCGAACTCCGCTCCCCGGCTTGAAAGTCCTGCGTTTTATTTATCCTACGGAGTAAACCGTGTTTTTGAAAAAAGTCCTTTTTTTTTTTGACAGCTGACCAATGACAAGCGGCGTAGCGAGACCCGTCGTTTCCATGACAAGAAGGAAAAAAATGGAGAAGGTGCCGACAGACTTGTGCTAGTGTCGGAGCACGGCGAATTATATGATATGACTCGCTTTGTTTTATCTAACGTTAGCATCAGCACCGCTCCCTCGCTCTCTGTTGGTTTATCTCGCCCTGCACGCAAATTCTTTCCCCCTACTATGGCCACGCCAAGACCCGCCCTTCAACAGCATTCACACACTACCATTGGCCAGGCATCCATGCTTACGCGAGGTAACGTAACCTGATTTGTTCAGGTCCTAACCCTAACCCCTGACCAATCGGCTATCCTAACCTTAACCACTCGAGGTCAATGCCTAACCCCAACCAATGGGGCTGCTATTGAAGGGCGGGTCTTGGCGTGGCCATAGTAGGAAAAAAGATTTGGCGCCCTACTCCACATAGCACTCTAGGATACTGTAGCAGTAGCTACACAGTCTTTTGTTGTCACAGCAACAAAAGACGCTCTGGGCTGATTTTTTGAAACCAAAAATGCTGCCAGCTTTTTTAACTACAAAGGCGCCCTAGTCAACTTTTCTTGTCAAAAAAAGGCACCAAATGGCCTAAAATGCGAGGAAAGGAAGCATTGGATTGTTTTTGGCCATTTTTGCCTTTAAATCGATTGGACAGCTGTAGACAGAAAAAGGGCGGAGAGAGCGAGAGCGGTAAGACATGCAGCAAAGGGCCACAGGTCGGAATCGAGCCCTGGGCCACTGCGGCAAGGACTGAGCCTTGGTACGCGGGGCGCACGCTCTCCCGGGTGAGCTACCGGGGCGCTCGGGAAACGCGGATGCAATTTAACCACCTGTAGCCTGAATGAAACACGGGAAACAGACCCAAACTGGTCACAAAATCGACTGAAAGGCGTCAAAGGTCTGCGATCGGGAGCGTGGATGATATGAAGGAGGACAAAATAAACTTGAAGACAGGAGTTGGATTCTTTGCCAGAGTTGTAGAAAGAAAATCTGTGACAGAAGGAAAACCTGAAACTTTTTCATCTTCTCTAGATGTTTTTTTTTTTTTTTACCTCCCGGAATAACACGTTGCTGAGCAATATTAGCCGAAATTATGTTTACACACAGCGGAATTGCACTTGGTGTCCTGCAGCTTTTGGTTTTATTGGGGCACTGAACGAAGCAGTCCGGGGAAATAACGGAGCCCCCCCCCCCCGAGTTCAGCATCACAACTGTGTGTGGACAGATGGCTGCAGAGTGGAGTCGCCCAGCGGCTGGCGAGGCAGCAACTGAGACATATGAATGGGCATAACCATTAAAAGGGTAATTTCTGTCGTTTTCAATCTGGACCCTATTTTCCCATGCGACTTATGAACAAAAACCTTTGAAATTGGTTTCAAGTTTTTAACGTGAGTGCTGTAACTGGGCGAAAACCCAATTTGTGGCCACTAAAAGTGCTGTTTTTGCCACTGACAGGCTCAGATTATTATTCTTATTGTCTGACAACATTATGGGAAGGATCCCTACAGAGATAGACCTTTTTGTTAGAGCACTGTGTTTCCTCTATGTTGATTTTACCGTGGCGGCCCGCCCATCAGAAAATGGGCAGACGCACAACAGGGTTTCCGCTATGTACACCGCGCCTTCAGCTGTTTATGAAAAGTCATAAAGTCGCGATTACACGACTCTGCAGAGCCGTCTGCTCCGCTGAACTCAAGCCAACTGTCATCCGCTCTCTCTCTCCCCTTTAGGGTGAGCAACTGGAACAGTGACAGGACGTCATCACTCGCAAAGTCATGGCAACCAAATAAACAACAGGGCGAGTACTACTTGTCACTCAATCTTAGGCAAAGTGACAAACAGCGACGAAAGCCGCGACATGAAATCCGCACTGACGCGGGTCCCGTGAAATATGACAGCTACAGTTCATTAAAAAAATAGCGTTGGGCACACTGACTTCACACACTGTGAATTTACTGTTTATCAGACCCCAGATGAGACGAGAAGCTAACGGTAGCTAACGGTAGCGAACGCTGCGGTCCCTCTGCCTCTGACTCCCCGCTGCAGGAGACGCTGTAATCCTCTGAGACGCTGTATTAACGTTACTGATTTAAAACCGTTTTCCAGGTTAGTGGGGGTGCATACCGCTCAAAACCAACATGAAAAACGTAGCTAGTAACGTTCACTCTGTCACTACACTTTCAGGTAACAGCACCCTACGGTACCGTCTATTTGCTGGATGGTTTCAAGCTAACGGTCAGTAGCTAACATTAGCAGATAAGCCCGCTGACAGCAACGTTATTGTTCATATTTTGGTACAATGTTTCTGACCGTAGTAGTGGTCATAGTGACTGAAAGTGTGATGTGAGATGCTAAAAAGAAATGACACGCTGTTTTCACGTAACGTTACTTTTTGACGTTCTACACACCTATCACATCTAAAATCGCCATCTCTAAACCCGCCAGACTCCATGTAAATAAACAGTACTTTAAGCGTGTATAGAGCCAGCATGTTATCCCATGTTAATGGGTGAATTAAGGGTTTTATTTCAACCAAACCAGAGTGGTGATTGTTGGAACAGCGGAAAGACGAACCAAGACGGCTTTTGAGAGTTGTATTTAGTTCCTGTCAACTTTGAATAAAGTGTGTTTTTACGATGATAAAATGACAGGTTATTTAAATAGAGTCTGGTGGCGATACTATTGCAGTGTTCAAAAGGTTAATAGGAAACTTTGCTCGATTTGTATGAATGCGCATAGCGATTTCGGGGGCAGTTTCATATTAAAACAATATCTCTGTAGGGATCCTTTTCTTAAAATAATAATCCGAGCCTGTCAGTGGCAAAAACAGCACTTTTAGTGGACGCAATCTGACGGTGCGCAAAAGAGAACTGTCAGGCGTATCTGACACCAAATGAAAGATGCAAATGCTGGAAAAAGTCTGTACAATCTGCACTGCATCAATCACCGATGTGTGTGACAGGTGCGTTCATCAGCGAGTTGTTTTGGCAGAGATGGAAATTTAAATGGAAGTTTTTTTTCAGATAAATGATTTGAGTTGTCTAACGAGACAACGTGGAGCGGCTGGTCGACATTTTCAGGGATAACAGCAGTCAAGAGACGACGAACCACAGACTGCTGTGTGAACATAACAACTGTTCTCTCCCTCTCCAGACGGCTCATCAGAGGAACAGAGAAATAAACGTTCCAAAAGAGAAAGTTTTGGACTTTGGGAGAACTATGGCAACTGTGTTGATGAAAAACTCTTCAACATTAGTTTGTTTTTGAACCCTTGTGCTGTCTTCCCGTCGACCCCTAAACGTGTCTGTTTTTCTAGGTCAAAATTTTTGTATTATTTTATTTTACTATTTATTTTTTTTCAGTATTTTTGGCCGTCTTTTTCGACACTGTTTCCGCTTTTCACCTGATGTCACTTTTTTTCTTCATTTTTTTGTCACTTTTCCCGATGTTTTTGGCACTTTTTTCAACGTTTTTTGGGATTTCTTTTACATTTTTTTTCTCACTTTCCCTCTGATGTTTTTGTAGATTTTTTTTCTGCTTTTAAAGGGAATGGGAGATGATCTCTGATTCGTTTACTGCATGTTACGCCCAAAACACACCTCTGATTAATGAAGACACTAAGCAAACGTACTTTAGTTACGGGTTGTACTAAGTACAACCCTTTTTTAACGCCGCCAAACTAGCAAAGGATTCTTACACGCCCTAAACACTCCTGCACCAGGCGCTCCACGCCGTGCACTTAGATCGTTAAAATAGGGCCCAAAGTGGGATAACTGCCATCCAGAAATATATATATATTTTTTTTTTTTTGCTTTTTAATGGCTGGTGTCCCTGCCTTGGCAGCAACAAACAACAGAGTGAAACTTGCTTTGAACAAAGCCTGAGAGGAACCCTGCCAGCTTCTTCCCTCAGCAGATAGACATCTAAAGGGTTGCTGTTGAGCGCTGCACTTGGTGATTCAGGACCTGACCGGATTGCCAAACAGAGCCCACAGCTGTTCGCACTTTGATAAGACTCTCGTTTAGCAAGCCACTGGTGCGAGCAGCTGGCAGCTCTTTATTGTCAGGATGAAAAGGCTGATGTGGGACCTGTGGCCAGAGTCACCCGCAGAGACACACACAGACACTCGGGCTGCACAGTGTTATCACTTTGTTTTTATCGTTATTGCGATATCAACTGCTGCGATATACACATCGCAAAAGGCTGCGACATAACGCCATAGACACTCAGAGATTTTTTTCTGTTAGTTGATAGAAAATGTCAGTGGAAAACTGCACATTATAATTTAACGGTTCAATTCAATGTGTTCAGTTTGTTCAATAAGATGTACACACACACACACACACACAGAGACAGACACACACACACACACACACACACACAGAGACACACACACACACAGACAGACACACACACACACACACACACAGAGAGACAGACAGACACACACACACACACACAGAGAGACAGACAGACACACACACACACACACACAGACAGACACACACACAGAGACAGACAGACACACACAGAGACAGACAGACACACACAGAGACAGACAGACACACACAGACAGTCAGACAGACACACACAGACAGACAGACAGACACACACAGAGACAGACAGACAGACACACACACACAGACACACACACACAGAGACAGACAGACAGACACACACACAGAGACAGACAGACACACACAGACAGACAGACACACACACACAGAGATGGTCACACACACAGAGACAGACAGACAGACATACACACACACAGAGACAGACAGACACACATAGACAGACAGACACACACACTCGATGTCTATATATCGATATATTGCCCTAATGTGAACAGCCCAAAACAATAAAATCTGATCTGAGCACTAAAGATTGCAGTGTGAACGTAACTTAAGCTAAATCACCAAAGCAAAAACAGACTTAAAAACATATTAAATATCACCTCTCGTTGCCATTTTATATCAAAATGTTTTATCCGAGCGAGGGCAGACATGCAAACCTCCCTCAGTCTCGCGTTACAAAGCAAACGCCGTCCTTTGTTCTTGTCCCGTCTCACCTGCTCCTCCGCTCGGTCTCCCTTGGCGCTGATGTAGCTCAGCCGATAATGTCGGACGTTCCTCGAGTCCCCGGGCTGCCAGGCCACCCGCATGCTGTAGGTGGTTTCCTCGTCGATCCTCAAGTTCCTCACCCCGAAACGAGGAGCTGGAGGATCAGAGAGAGTAAAAACAATCACACTGCAGCAGTGGTGTAGTCTACGGCAGGGGGTCTTCAACGGTTTTTAGGCCAGGGGCCCTTGAGCTGAAAGAGAGACAGAGTAGCGACGTTCCATTTTGTGATGTTTGAACAAAGCCCCTGTCGTCCGTTTTAATTGGCATCATAAATTGTAACACTGTTCTCCTCCCTGAAAGATTTATCTGCGTGAACCAACCCTGACCCAATCCTCCTTTCCTCTGATGCCCGTTTCTTATCTTTCTACTCTCACGGTATTAAAGTGAACGGAGCGACTGTTAGAAAATGTACAGTATATGGCCTTGTGTGTTAGAACTTTGCATAGTAAACACGATCAGTCCGCATTCAGTAAAGGCAACGTGTCTGACCCCTTCTTTGACAGAAATCTATGCATTCGCCTGTCATTTCGGACAATTTGGTAAACAAAAATGTATTATGCTTGAGTGAATGTAACCCCAATTAACAGAACTGGTTAAACTGGACGGTAAAACTGAGAGAAAACGCTCCTAATCAAGTTTAGGGTCTGCTTGTTTGACGGTTTTCTGGAAAATTCTTCTTAAAAGCATTAAGAGAGCATGTGAATGGTGTGTTTTCTTCTTTCATTTGGGCACTGGGGATTCTAAAACCTCTTTTGGGGGGGTCGCCAACAGTTCTTCTATGCAGGAGAAACCACATACAGAGTGAAACGTCCTAATCCAAAATGTCATTTCTTGTATTATTTTGTTTTGTATGCACGTGTGTGTTGTGCTTCATGGATGGTTTTTATTGTTTTATTCATCATCATCATCATCATCAACCTTTTATTCCAGACTCAAAGTCCATTCAGAAGACACAGACATGACATACAACATACATTAAAAAGAGAAACATACACAAAGAAATAAAAACAAAAGAAACAATACTGCATTTCTATAAAAGACACTTATACTAGTGTTTCCATAGTGATGATTGGTATCATATGGCACTAAACCTAGGATTTACTAACAGCATATCAATGCTGTTCTGGGAGACGTTCAGGCGACAAATGAGTTTGTAGATCAGACTCCTCAGTAGTGCCTGGAAGCTGCTGACCCCTGCATTACAAAACAGGCCACCTGCACTAGAGCACCTGGGTTTGTTGAGTTATGTTTGCCTATTATCATTACGTTCATGTTTTTATTCATGCACTTTCCTCCCGTTTGACTAATGTTGCACCGTGACGTCACTGTGTCCATGTTCAGACACCGTTCGTTGTAACATTCGGAGCTGTTGGGCCATGTTCGGACACATCCGGTCTGAAGTAGTTTTCTGTCTTTTATATGGTGCTTTTCCTGAACGATCGCCCCCCTCGAAGTGCAAACAGAAAGTATTTACACACATCTAAGAATCTACGCGTGAACTTTCATACATGCACGTGGACATTTACATGTCTAATTAGTGTACAAAAGGGACTTTGATGAGAGAAAGCAGGAGGAAAGGCTTGGGCGACGCTCAGGTGGCGGAATAACTTTACATTCAAAGTGGGAATGAAGGAGCTTTTACTGCATCGTTTAGAGATTTGAAGTACGGACCCGGATGTGTTGGCAGCATCGACGTTCATTTGGGCGACTTTTCAGTACGGTTAATACCGCGAAAAACCATCAGCGCCCAGTGAGTTTTTACAGCGGGGATTGTAGACATGTTTTATTAACAAAATGTTGAGTTTATTTATTAACAAAAGAGCTGTGTTAGTCATTGAGGAAGTGGTTAAAAATCACTCCGGGGGACCTCTGATGCACAGAAAGTTAAGCTGAAGTCATAAGTAGTTTGGCCCCGACCTTGGCGTGTGCGTTTCTGTCTAAAAAACAAGAAGACACCCCCTTGTGAGGACAGGATAAAAACTTGAGGGGGAGAACAGATCGGAGTTCATTTTCAGACGAGATCTTGGTGGACCATCTCTGATTTAATGTCTGTCGCTAGGGAAACTTAGATGCTGTTTGTGAACCCACAATTGTGTGTAACCTCTTATGCTGGACTCTGTAAACTTTGCTTAACTGAACTCTTCGTCTCGGGGGTGGGGGGGGTCCGAGTATGGCTAAGGGTAGCACACGGCTAATTCACCAGTGTTAGCTTTCTGTTGCCAGCTCTTGTAAAAACAACGCTAAAGTAAATAGTTACAACGATATACCGTTAAGCTAAGAAGTCACAGGCCTGCTTTAGTTTGACACCATTAAATTAACTGAAAACATTACAAGGTGATTTATATTTCAACAGATAAGATGTATCGTTAGCCAAAATGTGTCCGAGTGTGGACCCGTTACAGCACCTTGTAACCTTGTAACGCTTTATGAATAAAGTTTACTTACTTACTTACTGGAAGAGAGGTGGAGAGAAACAAACAGAATACGTCACAACGGCTGGAATATCACATATTTACCTGCTGTGGTGACGGTCGTCGTGGGCACCGCTGTCGTTCTTTTTACTGAAAATGAAACAAAAACATTTAATTTTATCTGCTCGACAATTCTTAGGAGATTAATAAAGAGTTAAAGGATCTTCTGATGTTTGTTTCAATCTGGAAAATGTTTTCCTCCGAGTGGTTTACAGACTGGTTTAAGATTATATAACATAAAGACAGATTACAGACTGGCAAAGCAGCAAACGTTTATCTCATTTGTTTTTTATATTTTTGTTTATTTAACAGGGACAACAGACAGTCGTTGGCTAGAGATGCTGCCGAATACCGACCCCAGTATCTGAAAAGCCTCCCATACCGCCTAAAATGCTGGTATCAGTATCAGCGAGTACTGCACCGATCTTAAAGGCCAATTCCGGCGCAAAACAAACCTAGGGGTTAATAACAGATGTGTACCCACTCGATCGTTCTCTGGGACATGCTTTCACGCTAATCGAATGTTTTTGTAGCTTGAAACAAGCTACAAAAAAAAGCTGATTAGCTTACAACGCTAGTAATCTAAACGTAGCAGTGTGAAAATCCTTATGGAGAAAATGAACAGGCGTTTCACTACCAGAACCACACTGTTGAGCTCTATTATCTGCAGTGGTTAAGAGTGATGGAATTGAACAGCGTCCAGACGTTGCAATAAGGTTTCATTTACCGGTGGACTCTACGAGGACCACCTCGTCGCTCTCGACCTCGTTCATGTAGATGGCAGCGAGGAGGACTTCGTACTCCGTGACGGGGCTCAGTCCTTTTATCAGGTAGGTGTTAATGTTTCCGTTCACCAGAACCTGAAACAGAAAGGAAGAAAGAAAGGGAGAAAGAGGGACGGATGTTGTTTGTCTTAGACGAGCAGATGTACGGCTGATACAGAAAATCAGAGGAGGTAAACTCAACTGAATCGGTTCACAATACGTTTTTATGTCTTGAGTTAAAGCTGCAGTGCGTAGTTTCTGTCGCCCCCATGAGGAATTCTAAGTAATGACAACAAAACTGTCGCTGTGTCCGCACGATACAAGCCTTCCGTGATAACGCACGTGCCACCACCCCTCCCACGCAGTTGCTAGTAGCCAAGGAGGACACGGAGGATTAAAAAAAACATGGACTCTTCAGAAGAGGTCGTTATCTTCACTAGAGTAGTAGTAGTAGAAAGTCAGCGGATGCCACAATCTTCTGAACACAGTCCTACTGAGACATACAGAGAGAGCTGTGTGGAGCTGATAGTCTTCATTAGCTTCGTAGCAACTCATTTGGCGACGGCTCGACTGTAAAAGCGCACACTAGGTAGTGTACCTTTTCTGTTAAGTTTAAGGACATTACTGGTAATCCATAAATGGAAGGTTTCTGAAGTTTTTCCCAATTTATGTCCCTTTTTTCGACGTTTTTGTCACTTACCTTTTCTTACGTTTTCGTAACTTGTCGCTTTTTCGAAGTTTTTGTCACTTTAATTTGCGAAGTTTGCGTAACATTTGTGTCTTTTTTGAAAGTTTTGTCACTTTTTTTTCAACATTTTTGAAGCTTTCCTCAACGTTTGGTTGTCAAAAGTGACAAAAAGAGACAAAGGTTACGCAAGTGTCGCAAAAAAGTGATAAAAACTTAGAAAAGTGACAAAAAGTAAATGAAAAAAAATAATTAAAAAAACAAAAGAAAGGCGACAAGTTACGAAAACGTGGCAAAAAAGGTCAATAAAAGTGACAACATATCAAAACAAACATTGAAAAAAGTAACTAAAATGTTGAAATACTCACAAAAACATCCAAAAAAGTGACAAAAAGGTCGAAATAAGTGAAAAAAAGTGACAAAAACATCGAAAACTGACAAAAAGGTAGAATTGTTCTTTACAAATATGTCAAAATAAACGACAAAAACACCGAAAGTCTATCTAAATCAGATATCTGGCGTATTAAGTCTGAGGTGATGGTGCTCTACTGGAAAACAGTGGATAGCTCTCTTGAAGTTATCACCCCAAGTGAAGGAGTTCAAGTGTCTCAGGATCTCAAGATTGAGGACAAATAATGAAAACTGATGCTGAAGGGAAAGAGCAACTGCACTCTGAATCTCTCTTCAGGTCGCACACTGTTTGGTAGTGAGCAAAAGAATGAGATGATACAAGCCACCAAAAGGAGTTTATCTAGCGGATGTGCAGCCTCTTGTAACTGCAACCTGGACAAATGTCAAAGGATTTCATTCTCTGATTTTGTTTGTTTAACAGTCAGTCAGTCTGACACTGCAAACCTTCAGCTAATGCAATTCAAGCAAAGTCAACTTTGAAAAAAGGGGGGACTTTTCTGAACTTGGGGAAGAAATCAGGCACACGCATGCACACACACACACACACACACACACACACACACACACACACACACCTCTTCGCTGTCCCCTCCATCGGTGGGCATCCAGGTGAGTCGGTACATCACCACATCAGAGGCTGGGTGTTGCCATGACACCCTGAAGCTGTCTGTGGAGATGTCACTGCTCTTCAGATCTGGCGGGTCGGGGACGGTTTCTACACACACACACACACGTATGGTTACTATTGTAACAATAAACCTGAAAGCTTATGTTGTGTCTGTGTCTAAAACGTTGGAAAAGCTAGATCAGATAACAAATAAGGCTCGGTTGGCAGCAAATGTGCACCTAAACCTTATAATGGCGGGTAAAACAAAGTAGTTCCTACTTGTGGTGAAGCTTTCAGTCGCGGCCTCAGCTTGTCCCTCATCGTAGATGGCAAAGACCCCGACTGTGTACTCCGTCAGCGAGGTCAGGTTTCTTAGCAACCAGGTTGTCACAAGGCCAACATCCACCTGCAGGCACAGGACCAAAACAACCATGAAGTGGATTTTAATCTATCCTCAGTGGTTTGGTTTGACAAAAACGTGCAGCCTGGATGGTGTCCAGATGTTCTGGGCCGTCACAGTGAAGAAAAACTCTGTTGGCATGGGAGCGTGGGTTAACCCTTGACTCTGTCTCAACCCCTCGAAGTCTCGGTCTTGTCTCGGTCTCAACCCCTCAAAGTCTCCGTCTCAACCCCTCGAAGTCTTGGTCTTGTCTCGGTCTCAACCCCTCAAAGTCTCCGTCTCAACCCCTCGAAGTCTTGGTCTTGTCTCGGTCTCAACCCCTCAAAGTCTTGGTCTTGTCTCGGTCTCAACCCCTCAAAGTCTCTGTCTTGTCGTCTCAACCCCTCAAAGTCTTGGTCTCAATCCCTCGAAGTCTTGGTCTTGTCTCGGTCTCAACCCCTCAAAGTCTCCGTCTCAACCCCTCGAAGTCTTGGTCTTGTCTCGTTCTCAATACCTCAAAGTCTCTGTCTTGTCTCCGTCTCAACCCCTCGAAGTCTCGGTCTTGTCTCTGTCTCAACCCCTCAAAGTCTCTGTCTTGTCTTGGTCTCAACCCCTCAAAGTCTTGGTCTTGTCTCGGTCTCAACCCCTCAAAGTCTCTGTCTTGTCTCGGTCTCAACTCCTCAAAGTCTTGGTCTCAACCCCTCGAAGTCTTGGTCTTGTCTTGGACTCGGTAAACTCTGCTCTTGGTCTCGGTTTAGGTAGTCTTGACTACAACACTGCCTCTGTCTGAGACTTTGATTTGTTTCTTAACCTTGATGTCCGCAATGATCCTCTCACCTCATTGGTCTGAACTCCGTTGGTCTTGACGTACATGATGCGGTAGCCTTTGGCCTTCCTGGAGGCAGAGTCCCACGTGAGCCGGGCGGAGCTGTGGTCCACGTCGGCGAAACGCAGGTTCCTCGCCGGGGTCAGCGGTACTGAGGTGGGAGGAGATTAGACCAAAAGCAACTGTTAGGACACGTAGTAAACTTCCATATCTATGCGAAGAACTGTATCTATATTTAAGTTTTACTGCACTCTGCTCTGAAAGTGTGGAAACCCTGGAAGGTGACGACGGTCAACTGAACACAGGACGCTTGTTTACCAGCTGCTCTGTGTTTGGTGCTGCTCCAACACTGGATTTATCAGTTTGTAGGTTTGTGTTAATGATTATTGTTCTAAAGGGTTAGGAACTAACCAAACAAACTAACCGATGGAGCCGCGGTAGACCAGCAACTCCCGTGTTCTGCCAGGTAAAATGACTGTTTTTGACAAAGTTTTGAAGACAATTTGGATGGTGCAACAAGGCAGGTCTGCTTGGTTCTTTCGAGGAATGATTGTAAAGATTTAGAAAGAATATGTTTACGGCATTTCCTCACTAACTGGGACATTTTGGGACCGATTGGTGGGATTGCTGTGGACGAAGTACACACGGAGATACACTGGTAAAAGCCAATGAGGTTTAACCATATGTGTCAGCTAATTTAAATACCAGTAGCTCACATTACTGTATTGTGTCAAATGGGGGGTGCAAATGTTCCACCAAAACAAGTTCCTTCCCGAGCCACCGTCGCTGCGTCCGGAGCTCAGCACCGCACAGAATGCATCTGTGGTGTAGCCAGACCTTTGAACCTATGAAATATCCCTTTAATCTGATGATAGAAAACAGAAACAAGACGGTAATTATAACAACAGAAACGCTGGCTGCCAAAGAGCTGCAGTTATAAAGGGGGTCAAAGTTTAGTTGAGTTAGGACTTTGTAAGTGGTTTCACACACGCTCACACTTACACTCATGGGGGTCTGAACCACGTTATTGGACTTCTCAATTTTAATTATAAAGTGGACAGACCCTCACTACAACGCTCAGTCTCCCTCAGGCTCTGCCTTGACTTCCTTCCCAATCCTCAGGAGGTATTGCAAAGGTTAAAAAAAGCCTCTTACCCTCACTTTCCCTCGGAAACTGGGGGATTACTGATCTGTTTTCTTTTTCCTTTTATCCTGAGCGTACTCGCCATTGTTTCACCTCAATTATACCCGGGGTCGGAATAAAGACAAAGCAGCAGAGAGAGAGCGAGAGAGACAGACAGACAGAGAGAGACTGCATCTGCTATTATAGTAGGTCGAGCCAGGGTCAGCACAGGAATGAGGAGGATGGGAAATTAAAAAGTTTAGAGATAGGCAAGTCTCCAAAGTTTCTAAATGTGTCCATATAAAAAAAATCCACCAAATGAAACTGCCCATTCAGGAACTGTTCTACAATGTTTAAGACGCTTTTCCAATGTGCAAAAACAAGATCTTTGGTTGTTTTTTTCTAACAATGATTCTATTACAATGTTTTATTCTTTAATTAAAGTATGGACGAATGCAGTGTTCCAGACCACTGAGTATAAGTGTCCCCAGTTTAAAAAAGCAACCGAGCCAATCAGAGCTTTGTAGGCTGTTAGCAAGGGCGTAGCAGACAGGAGGGCACCCTCTGTCCCCCCACACTTACAGGTCCGAGTTGATTTGAACGCACCATAAGTAGGTGAGTGTGCATGTTACTCAGGGTGCTTCCCCCCTCCCACACAAACACACACGCCACCCCACACAGATATATTTACAGCACCCCCTTCCACAAAATACTTCCAACGTCCCTGTGAGCAATATATTCAAATGTGAATGATGTATTATGTTTTTGCATATTGAGTACACATACTTGGTTTATTGGCATGCTCCGCCTCCGTGTGGCCAGTTAAAATGTTAGCAGGTCTCCCATTGGGCAAGATGTGGCAGTAAAACAGTATGGAGCGGCTTACTGAAATGTCGAGGCTTCCATCAATCATAAATGACATGTAGGCTAGTTGGAATCCGTGATTTGGAGAGACAAACGAGAGGGGATCTTTCAATAAAAATCCTCCTGCTGAACAATCTGTCCCCCTCGCTTCTGAAAGCACGGCTATGCCCCTTGGCTGTTCATCCTCTTGTGCCAGAGCCAGAAAAAGAGCTTAGATGAGAATGAAGCAGGAATAAAGTTTGCTGCGAGTCCACAAATCTACACATTTCTTTAAATGGCGTGACAAACACCAAGTTAACCAAACACTAGTCTATATCTTTGACGTTCCACTTCCGGGGTTGCTCCGGTGCCGCAGGAAATTCCGCCAGATGCATGTCTTTTCAAGCGATGTCCGTCCCCTTCCGCTTTCTTTGTGTTGCCGTTCTAACCTCCGGTGGATTTCTGAGGACTATGGTTAACTGCTCCTCAGATCTCTGCAGGGTAAATCCAGACAGCTAGCTAGACTTCTGTCCATCTGTCCAATCTGAGTTTTCTATTGGACGACTAAAACTACTTTTGAATGTACACGTTCCACCAAAACAAGCTCCTTCCAGAGGCTATTGTGCAGAGGCACCGCGGCTCCGTGCGGAGCTTAGCCCCGCCCCAAGACGATTGTGATTGGTTTAAAGAAATGGCAATAAACCAGAGCACGTTGTTCTCCCATCCCAGAACACTGTGTGTACTAGCCAGACCTCCACAGTGCGGAGGAGGGTCTGGCAAAGCGAGACTAACCAAACACTTCCGAAAGAGTAAGACTGAATGAATGAATGAAGGAATACGTTTATTGGTCGTAACCAAAGGGTAGGGTCAGAAGCTTCAGCTTATAGAAGCCCCCCCCCCTCTCACATTTTTTAAGAGTAACAAATTGGCAAGGAAAAAACATTTACAAGATGAGAAAGATAACAAGAAATTATACCAAAAAAAAACTAAAGAACATATACACTTACCCAGATAACTTTCTACATACATGCATACATAGTGTGTTTGCATATGCATGCATACACTTACCTACATATATACACGTCTACATTAGAGGTGTTGAAATTAATCAAATAATGGATGCATCGAGACGTGGACGATGCTGCATCGATAATCGGCCGGGCCATAATTGATTATTTCTGTTTACACTTTAATGCAGGCCTAACAACCTTTCTGTTTACATATTCGGTTATGTTTTGCACATTCAGGAAGTGCTCAGTGCTGTAGTTGTATGTATCCAGTTTATTTAGTATCAGAGCAGTGCAGAATGTTATGAATGCTATGAATTAAATATCCTATATGAATATTTAATAGTAAAAATGTATTTGACGCATCGTGACGCATCGAGATATCGAATCACTGACATGATAATTGTAATCGGGAGATCAGTGAAGATTCACACCTCTAGCCTACATATACCCATAAGGGTGAAAGATGGATTAAAAATGATTTGATCATTAGACTAATAAAAAACAAAAGACTGACCATCTAAAAGTGGATATATTTCTCCATTTAGTAAGCTCTTATGATCTCCTGTAAACAACACATAACTGCTTGTCGTTATCAGAGCCAACAACAACAAGCTGTGTTTTATTTTTTGTACCGAGGTCCTTCCCTATGCAGCTGTGGTGGCCTCTTTTCACCGCGGCCATCATTAATGCTCATTCTGTCTCAATAATGACAGAAAAACAAACAACAGTTGAATAACTGGATGAAATGAGGGACGAGGGGCGTCTGAAGGCAGAGAGACCGGGGGGGGGGGGCTGAGTCGTTATGAACAAACACACTGAGTGAAGAGCACATTAGACACTGAAATGTCCCGCATGTCAGAAAACAAGAAACGGGGGAAAACATTGGGACCACCGGCTTGATGATCAGTGCAGCGCAGACAACCACAAACCTGAACTAAAAATAATTTAGTTTTTAATAAATGTCCTAACGCTGATAAAATACAAACCATCAGGCACCCCCTTCTTCACTCTTGGCGTAATCACTGCAAAAGCAGATTTGACTGCCAGGAGCAATTCACGTGGATATTTTCTAGCACTTAACGAGCGAAAGATTAAATACACATCAGCAGAAATAAACACTTATCTTAATCGATGACTGAACGCAGTAGCGATGTCAGAACGGCGGCGTGAAGCCCTACTTGCAGAGATGAAGGAAATGAAAAGTAATTTAAGAGAGACGTCGACTCGGCCCAAAAAACAGCCGCCGCAGTCTCCCTCAGACAGCCGCCGGCGTCCTTATCTGCCCTGCATTCAAAAGCCCTACACGCATCATAAAAGACAAAAACAGGCCCTGGCTTAAAGCCGCAGGCCACGGACCTTAAAGGAGACTTTATAAAACGTTAATTAGTGGGCACGGTGGGGAAAACGGGGGAGGCAGGGAGGGGAGGAACACAGAACTGAAGTACTCTTAGAAAATGAAAGCAAGGCGCAAAATATAGCACAAGGTGGCCGGCGCCACAGCAGGCATTTTGGCAGGGGGGGGGAACGTAACTACGTACATTTACTCAAGTCCAAATGTTGAGGTACTTGTACTTTCCTTGAGTCTTTTCTTTTTATGCCACTTTCTACTTCTACTCCGCTACATTTCAGAGAGAAATATTGTTCTTTTTACTCCACTACATTCATCTGTTCCAGCTTTAGTTACTAGTTACTTTAGTTACTCCACTACATTCATCTGTCACAGCTTTAGTTACTAGTTACTTTAGTTACTCCACTACATTCATCTGTTACAGCTTTAGTTACTTTAGTTACTAGTTACTTTAGTTACTCCTCTACATTCATCTGTCACAGCTTTAGTTACTAGTTACTTTAGTTACTAGTTACTTTAGTTACTCCACTACATTCATCTGTCACAGCTTTAGTTACTTTAGTTACTAGTTACTTTAGTTACTCCACTACATTCATCTGTCACAGCTTTAGTTACTAGTTACTTTAGTTATTCCACTACATTCATCTGTCACAGCTTTAGTTACTTTAGTTACTAGTTACTTTAGTTACTCCACTACATTCATCTGTTACAGCTTTAGTTACTAGTTACTTTAGTTACTCCACTACATTCATCTGTTCCAGCTTTAGTTACTAGTTACTTTAGTTACTCCGCTACATTCATCTGTTACAGCTTTAGTTACTAGTTACTTTAGTTACTCCGCTACATTCATCTGTTACAGCTTTAGTTACTAGTTACTTTAGTTACTCCGCTACATTCATCTGTCACAGCTTTAGTTACTAGTTACTTTAGTTACTCCGCTACATTCATCTGTCACAGCTTTAGTTACTAGTTACTCCTCTACATTCATCTGTTACAGCTTTAGTTACTAGTTACTTTAGTTACTCCGCTACATTCATCTGTCACAGCTTTAGTTACTAGTTACTCCACTACATTCATCTGTTACAGCTTTAGTTACTAGTTACTTTAGTTACTCCACTACATTCATCTGTTACAGCTTTAGTTACTAGTTACTTTACACGTTTACATTAGGAAACTAGCCGACAACATAACGGCTACAAGTCCAGCTGAAATCATTAGAACATTAAACGTACAACTTAAGGAAAATTTTTCAATGCAGGACTTTTGGTAACACTTTACTTCAAGGTATCAACATAAACATGACTTGACACTGTCATAACTATGATTCACAAGGTTGATGACAGTGTCATGAACGTGTCATCAACGTTATGAACAAGTCATGAACGTTCATGACTTCTGTCATTAAGTGTCATTCGGTTTTTGTCACGACAAGTTGACATTGTTTGGGATGTCTTTGTCATGACAAGTTGACATTACATTTCTTTGGAGTGTCCTTATTAAGACAACGTGACATTAAACAGGATGACATTATGTCAAGTTGTCATGACAAATACATCCTCTGGTAATGTCAAGTTGTCTTAATAAGGACACTCCAAAGAAATTGAATGTCAAGTTGTCACGACCAAGACAACTTCTGGTAATGTCAAGTTGTCATAATCAAGACAACCCAATGTCAACTTGTCATGACAAAAACCCAATGACACTTAATGACAGAAGTCATAAACGTTTAGGACTTGTTCATAACGTTTAGGACTTGTTCTTAACGTTCATGACGCGTTCATGACAGTGTCATGTCACGATTATGTCGATACCTTCAAGTAAAGTGATACCGGACTTTTACTTGTAACAGAGTCATTTTACAGTCTGGTATTAGTACTTTTACTGCAGTAATAGGATCTGAATACTTCTTCTACCGCTGGATTTTGGCACCGCTGGTTGCCAGATCTGTCGGGGCTGAAAAGGTGCCGGGACGTAACTTGAAGATGCTGCAGCTGTCCTTGGAAAGCCGCGTAACTGCCGGCAAACACTTTTGCAAATGAACTGCAGCGGCTGATGTGACTGATTAGAAGAACTGTGAAGAGCGTGAGCGCTGATGAGAGGAATCAGCTGCTTCCTACTCCTCGGGTTCAATGACACTCCAGATCTTTAAAAAACTGCCTGAACTTCACAGTGAGGTTTCTAAAAAAAAAACTAAAAAAAACAAGCGCTCCCAAACGTAAACTTTTGGGAGATGTGTGATTTCTTTCCTACGGAGCATCACACAGCTGAGAGTAAATCTGTCAGTAAAGCTGATTGATGGTTTCCCACTTATATTCAAATTTACTGTAAGAGAGAGAGAGTGTGTGTGTGTGTGTGTGTGTGTGTGTGTGTGTGTGTGTGTGTGTGTGTGTGTGTGTGTGTGACTTTGTACTTCTATCTCTGTGAGAACCAATTTGACTTTAATGCCTACACGATTTCAGCCCGATTTTGACCCGACAGACACGTCGCAGACAAACGTTCAGAGTCCGATTATGAGGGTCGGGACCGACAAACGTGTGTCTTTACCTCTTGTACTGTGACATCATCAAAGATCGGCGATCTAAAGTGTTGGACGCTTCACGACCACGACGCAGAAAGTCTAGCATGTCAGATTACTTTTGCCTTTTCCGCCTAGTGGGACATGTTCTACGACGTGTTCCTTGACAATGACCAATAGGAAGAGAGAGCACTTTCTGGCGCACATATGTTAACGTGGCGGAAAAAGGAGAGCCGCTAATGCTGCTGTCTGGTGGAGGGAAGGTACACGCAGTGCCCATATATGCTTTGTTCACGGCAGGGACCGCCCCGCTTCCCGACTGCCCGCTGACGAGCAAAGAAAGCAGGCTCCTACAACCACGATGGTTACATGTGGGGCTCCCGGATTTCACAGACCATAATGGCGGGCTTGTTCAGAATACGATCTCTTACTTTACGAAAATAGTGAAAAGTAAGAAATAGTAAGAAATAGTGTTTCTGAAAACATTTTAAAGCGAGAAATAGGCCGCGCAGTGGCTGAAAATTAGAGGCTGCTGCTTCACCAAAGCGTCGACCTATGAACTTGCGCGCTATCTGTGGTGTGATAAATTGGCTCAATAGCGCCCCGTACACATTTTCAAAGAAGCAGCCTCTGCAGTGAGTTAAACCTATGCGTATGAAATTTGGTAGGCATCTGTATCATGTCCAGACTTACAAAAAAAAGCCTCTTGGACCCATACCCTAATTGCAACAGGAACGCGGCCATTTTGAATGTACTTTGCATTTTTGGAACCGTTTTGACCATTTGCAGGCGTTGTACTTTCATTTGAGGGAATAAGTTATTTATGTTCTGTTGATGGAGTTATCAGTTAGCTGACGGATCATCTCAGCAGTGTGTGTGTGTGTGTGTGTGTGTGTGTGTGTGTGTGTGTGTCTCACATGTGGTCTGCTGGCTGGTCATGGGGTCGCTGGCCTCCTCTCCGTATAAGGCGTAAACCGTCACTGTGTACTCTGTGGCCGGAGTCAATCCCTCTAGCTCCACCTCGTTCACAGAGTCCTCCACCTTCACCTGAACACACACACACACAAAATCAGACTTTATTTATATAGCATTTGTCCCCCCCACACACACATATACACACATAACACAATATCCCCCCCAGCCCCATTCACCCACCCACCCCTCAATCAACAAAACTGAGCTGAACCGAGCTCAGGAAACACTATCATAAGCGAGGGAACACCAAAGGCAATACACTTGAAACCAAAACACACACACACACACACACACACACACACACACGGAGGTATGTGCCTTTAGCAGGAGGAGGATGCAGTGTCTTTCTCTCTCCACAGTCTTATCTTGTCTCTCCTCCATCTGTCCATTTATCTATCACACCATTTAACCCTCCATCGATCCACAGTCCTGTCCAGACAGGCAGAGAAGCAAGCTGTGATTACATAAGATGATTTCTGAATGTGGCTGGGCTCTTTTCCTCTTGCTTTTAGCAGGTGGGACCTCAAAACTACATTCGGGCTGCAACTAACAATTACTTTCTGGATGAATGGATCAGTTGTTTGGTCTATCAAGTGTCAGAAAATGGTGAAAAATGTCAATGTATAATTAAGTATGACGCCATCGACAGGCGATCAACTTTAACAGACCGTTACCTTGAATAAATGACAGATTTCTCTGGGTTGGAATATTTGGGATAATGTGAGTACACAACTCAACATTTATAACATAGATCGTATCGTTTTTAGACATTTTAATGTGGAAAAATGACATACTGTTGACTGTTGAAGTTCTCTCTGTTTCTCATTTTTTTTAATGCAGATGTAAGAAGGATTTCTAACTGGTCAGCGTCTAATGCCAGATCAGAGCTTGGTTCTGGATGATTAACTCCACTATAACACAGCTGCTAACCCACAATGGCCACAAACCCAGAACTTTAGCATCTTTCACCTTCTGCCAAACACAAAACGGATGTTAAAAAAAAAAAATAAATCTGGCAGAATGGAGGCACTGACAAATGTTTGTCCATCTGCTCTTCTTGTCTGCTCCATCCATGAATAAACTGGGTTCCTTTTGGAGCCCGAGATATTAGATGTCCTGCCAAATTTTAAGAGTCATACTTCCTAACTGATGCAGAATTTTAGACAGCTAGGGATCTGGGTACTGACTCAAAAAAAGACATGAAGCCGTCCATGTTCCAGAGTTGCTCTGTCGCCGATAGATAAATAGATAGATGGATAGATAGATAGATGGAAAGATGGATGGATAGATAGATGCATAGATAGATAGATAGATAGATAGATGGATAGATAGATAGACAGATGGATGGATGGATAGATAGATGCATAGATAGATAGATAGATAGATAGATAGATAGATAGATAGACAGATGGATAGATGGATAGATGGATAGATGGACAGATGGACAGATGGATAGATGGATAGATAGATAGATAGATAGATAGATAGATAGATAGATAGATAGATGGAGAGATGGATAGACAGATGGATAGACAGATGGACAGATAGATGGATAGATAGATAGATGGATAGATGGATAGATGGACAGATGGACAGATAGATAGATGGATAGATAGATGGATAGACAGATGGACGGATAGATAGATAGATAGATAGATAGATAGATAGATAGATAGATAGATAGATAGATGGATAGATAGATGGACAAATGGAGAGATGGACAGATGGATAGATGGACAGATGGACAGATGGACAGATGGATAGATAGATAGATAGATGGATAGATAGATGGATGGATGGATGGATGGATGGATGCTGTTACAGCAGCAAGTTACAAGGAAATACACACATACTCACTCACACACATACAGTTATACATTAAATGTACTTGAAATAATAAATAAGATGAAAAATAAGATAAAATAAGATAGCAAAGATAAAAATGCCAGAATAACTACTGGAAAAAAAATCTGCAGGTTCCGTTTTCATTGGAGTAGATTTTCTATTTGCCCAGTTTCGCTGTCTTGTACTGAGGATGTTTTGCAATCTAACAGATTGGCTGAGTGTTGGCTTGACCCTGGTGCTGGTGAGCCCTTATCATATGCAGAAACAAACACACAGTCAAAGGTGGCTTGCTGCCACCAAATTGAACTAAAAGGTTTGTAATAGTCTGGCTTCAGTGGAGAGTTGAAATGCCCCCAGGATGGTCTAAATACGGTTTTCAGACCGCAGACTGGAAACAGCATGACTTTAGCATCGGGGAAATCATCTTTAATATCAAGACGATTCAAGACGTTCCTGCTTGCCTGCACCTCTGTCAGTTACAGAAGTGTGGGGTTCAATTCATCTTGCGCACATAAAAACCAGGCAGGTGCACGTGAAATGAGTGCACAGAACGCTATCTGCAAACGGGGAAAACAACCTCATGAAGGAACATTTCTGCTCCGCGTGCACGGGACTGCGACAAGCTCAAGCTTCGCTACGCGCTCGCAACTGCTCAACACTCGCTAGGGCTGGGTATCGTTCATAAATGTCCGATACTGGTACCGATACCAATACCATGACTTCTATACCGGTTCCTGAACAATCACAAGCATTATTAGATCTTGGTAGAAGCATGCTGCCCGCTTATTGGCTCACTGACGCTGATTTACTCCTTAGGTATTGAGTGGTCGAATGAATCGGTCGGTGCCTAAAAAGTATTGAGTTCTGCACCCAGCCCTAAAAATCGCTCGCTCGTCAAATTGACTTTTGAGACTTTTGGAGGCGGACCATGACCTTTGATCGGCTGTTTGGTTAGTTCACCGACACGGACAGGCAGTTGCCTGAGAGAACAACCATTTTCATGGGGCCACGAAGCAAGTAAGTCTTTCAGAGATCCTATTTTAATAATGTTTGAAGGTATTGATTTTGTTGGACTGTGTGCACTATATTAATCTGTAATAGCTAGATATATTTTAGGTGCAATTGAAAGCACCATTAAGTGCCGTCGGTGTTGTTTCTCCTACAGCTCAGACTCCGGCAGTGTCTCGCAAAAGGTACGTCCCGATGTTGGAATCCTTTCCAGTGAAATACAGCCACACGGTACACCGTGTTGTAGCCAGCTACTAGCTAACGGTAGGGGAACATTACTTGCTGCCAAGTGTGACGTTAACAAGCGCCACACGCAGCGATGCTTCTGTTGCCTCCGATGTCCATTTCGGCGCACCAGAGAGCAGCGCAGGCATTTAAGTGGCACCAAAAGGAGTCACCAAACTCTGCGTTGTCATTCGGTCCGGTATATACCGGTCGTTTGTAGGTGCCAGCTGCCTGGTTTCGGTACCCAACCCTAATAACGTACCTCAGTAACAAACGACTATCGAAACTTCCACTGACACGTCAGGAGTTAAATTAGATACCGAGACCTTCATTTATGTGTACTAACTTTGTAAATTATGTGTTGGCTTGAGGACACACATTTCCTCTGTGACAGGAAGGTCATTCTGTCACACACACTTTGTTGTTGGCAGGAAAATCAGTTTTAGGGACACGGGTATTCAAAGCCAATTTTAGCCAACACACTAACATCTCCCTGTTGCTGTGTTCACATCTTTGAATGTGTGTGTTCTCTCTCTTGGGTTCTGTTCCTCCTTCTCTCCTGTTGCTCCTCTGAACTGGATGAAAGCCCTTTTCTAAGTCAAACTGGATTGGACTCTTTCTTTGGCCTAGATGAGTCTCCACATGGCCCACCAGTGGACGTCACACGAGCCAGCCAAGCCTGGGCTCGGACAGTGGTCCCTTGGAGACAGACTCCTCTCCACCACTGGAACACATCCATCCTGATTCTGAATTCCTTCCTTTATTGTTTTTATTGCTTTCTGCCTGAAGACGAACGTGACGGCAGGCGTAATGAGGTCTAATAGGATAGGAATGCAGACGACTGGCTGTGCCCTTCACATCGCTGCTTCGCTAACTTGTCCGTCTAATCTTCCTTCACTGCTCAAGCGGATCCGTTTTCCTCTGGTTGTTTTTTTTTGAGGGGGTCGTGCACCATAGAGAGGCTAAAAGGTTACTCATGCTGTTTACTATGCAGCCTTGAGAAGCTGTGGCTCAACTGTTTTTCTCTTTTATTATTTGACTTTTACACCAGAACTCAATCAATCAAACTCAATCAATCTTACCGCTCCACCGATGGCTTTTCATCTTTCACACCTATAGTTTGGTACACTTCATTGTTGGAATTTTGTCCAACGCTCCAAACATTGTAAACAAATGTCACACGGACCAAGCGGTGACTTGTTTATTGGACAGAATATCCAAGTTAAACTCGCCGACACTTAGAAATAATAGAGCAACACCAAATTGATAACGTCTTGGGTTTTCTGGTTTTGCTTTTAGTGTTTCTAATATTGGAGAAGAAGACAGACAATGAGAGCAGCTGACAGACAGCGAGGGAAGGAAAGAGATGATGGTGATGTCACACAGACGATGAGCGACGTGTGCTACGAACAGCTTATGGATCTGAATGCTATCGTCCCTTAAATCGTATACAAGTCTATAAATTGTGTGCAAGTCTGAAACTGCAGGCTGTTTTTTGGGTCGGATCGCATTCTCACCTAAAGTGAACCGAACTCTAGTTCACTTGGAAGCAAACCGAGGCTACATTTACACCGCTACGTTGTGGTTTTTAGGCAGAGTTTTGAGCCAAAATCCATCTCCGTGCACACACAAGTGTTTTTAGCTTCAGTAGAAGAACTAATCTCAGTTTAAACCAACACGCCCAAACCTCATATCTCATTCTAACATTCTGGTAGACTGGGCATAAACAGGAGGCAGCATGGAGACTCAGCCTTAAGGCTGCGTCTCATTTCTCTGTCTTACCCCTTACCCCTTCCCCTTAGTTTTGCGTGCTCACGTGAGAGTAAGTGCTGTCCCAATACTCATTTTGGTCGAGGGGTAGGGCTAAGGGGAAGGGTTAGATACCCCTTAAACACCAAGCTAGGACGCAAGCTTACTTGAAAAGCAACGGGTATCCAGATACATTGCGCAACAAGGAAAATGGCTGCCAGGTCGCCCAGAGAGACCCATAAATGTAAGTATTTTCGGCTTAAAGAATTGATTTAAAAATTACGACGGTCTTGTTTTGTGCTCTACACAGTCCTGTACATATATATTTGCAACCATACGTTTTTAAAGATCGCTAGCTTGCTATGCTAACGCCAACGCTAAAGTTAACGTTGGCGTCAGTGTCGGTGTTGCCAAAAGGTCTCCGTTTGCGGCCGTTGTGACTTCAACACAACCCCGCAGATTCCAAACCAAAACGGGTCATAAGTGTTTCCAAATGTCTCCGGTTTAGGGGCTCAGAAACACCAGAGCAGGGGGAATGAGAGGGGCAAACGCCAGAGCAGGGGGAATGAGAGGGGCAAACGCCAGAGCAGGGGGAATGAGAGGGGGAAACGCCAGAGCAGGGGGAATGAGAGGGGGAACACCAGAGCAGGGGGAATGAGAGGGGGAAACGTAGCATATTCCTTTTTAAACCAAAACGTAGCAGTGTAAATGTAGCCGAAGGCCCCCGTTTTCAAGTGGACCAGAAGCTAACGCTCCAGGGTTCAGTTTAAACGGACCAAACAGCTCAGGTGTGAAAGCGCCCTTAGTTTTTTTTCCATTTTCCTTCCATCCTCTCACCTCCGTCTCATCTCCCTCACTGAGCATTATTGAGGGTATAAAGGCTTACGTGCTCGATATAGAATGCAGGGGAAAAAATAGCACAAACAACACATGAAGGCAGACTTTTACTTTGAAGCAACTCAATTACAAATACAAAGGCGTCTAGGAAAGTCAGTTATATTAAGTAGAAGTCTGTGTGTGCTCTGACAGTTCCTATAATGCTCACCCATCAGGCCAAAGACACAAAGATACCAAGAACTAACAACCTGCAGGCAAAAGAAAGGAGAAAAGGGAAGCTAGGAGTTTGCCAGTTCAAGCTCTGCGATTAAGGCTACATTCACACTGATATGTTCTGGTTTGAAAATGGATATCTTTTGCTACGTTTACGACTCGCGTCCACACAACTCCGGCGTTTCCGAGCCTCTTAAACGGGCGTTTGGACACACTGCTGCTCCCGCTTTGGTTTGAAAACTCCGGGGTTGCTTTGTAGTGTGGACGGACACCAACAGACATTTGGAGACGAGGACGCACATCAGTCAGTTTTATCGGTTTGGTAGCTTACATCCCTTTTAGTAACAGTTCCACCGTGTCGTCGCTGCAAGCTAACAAAACCCTGTCCTTCCTTTCACCATTGTTGTTCTTTCTCCAAAGTATTTTCAACTTATACATCCATGATTGTTTTTTTAACCGCAGAGTAATGTCTGACAAGCTGCTTCCTGTTTACACCGGCACACACACACACACGCCCAGTGTGTGTGAATGGTTATTATTCGGTCTTTTCAGACGTGTTAATATAAACCTGAGTTGAGTTCTGAAACGGTGTCTAAACGCTTGTGTGGACAGAGATTGTTTGTTTGAAAACGCCCTTTAAAAATGAAAACATATAAGTGTGGATGTAGCTGTAAAAGAAACGGGAAGCCGGCGCGTCACCAAGGAGATTACGCACAGACGTACAGACTGGAACAGATGAACCTGTCATGGGGCGAGGCCCAACATGCTGCCAGGGACCCAATGCAATGGAGAGAGCTCATTGAAGCCTTACGTCCCGTAGGGGATGAAGAGGAGTAAAGTAAGTAAGTGAGTGGATGTAGCTTCAGGAGGACAGACACTCCGTCAGAGGTGGCTAAAAAAAACGCCTCAGAACTCAACCCTGTGCGATTGTCAGACCGCAAAATATAACTGGATGTTCCAGTGCTTCTGATCCCACATCCACGACGACTCTGTTCTGAGAGGCTTTCTTCGACTCAAACCCTTCTTTGCGCAATATACAAAAACATCCACATTTGTGTTGCGTAGGTGTTCAGATTGTTCGCTCCTCGAAGGACAATTGATCAAACTGTTCCAACCAGAAACACTACTGGTGCCTTAATATTGTTGCTTGCCTACAGATATTTGTAAAAACAATGAATGACCTACATGATTGATCAGCAGATACTGTTCGTTTGTCCAAGACAGTAAAAAAACGATATTATCTTACCTCCTTCTCGTCTGCGGGGTCTCCCTCCGTCAGCGGGGCGTACAGGATCATGTACCCAGAAGCCCCGGCGGCGATCTTCCAGCGGACCCTCATGGTGCTGTGAGTGATATCAAACAACTCCAGGTCGTTGACCATCGGCAGGGCCACTGCGGGACACAAACACAGCACACAAAGAGCAAATGTAAGAGTTGACGCGTAAGGTTGATATTAAAAGGGATGGTTCGGAGTCATTGCACCCCAGGGTCCTTTGCACCGTGACCACGAGCCAAACGCCCCCCCCCCTCCCAGAAGCTTTTTCCCCTTGGTCTAACATTGGTCGAGTTAGTGCTACCAGCCGAATGGCTTAGTGCAGGCATTAATGGATCCACGTTTGCATCTTGGGAATTACCCCACTAATAATGCCCGGAATGGTACCAAACTTCTACAGTAGTACAAATAGGTTCTGTACTCATAAAACGAGGCATTGGAAAGTTTGTCAGTAAGTGCTGTATGTGCTTAAGAATGGCTTAGTGCAGGCGCTACATTCGGCTGACAGCGCCAACTCGACCAATGTTAGACCAAGAGACAAAAGCTTCCGTTTGGCTCGAGGTCACGGTGCAAAGGACCCTAGGGTGAAATTACTCCGAACCACCCCTTTAAAAT
Source organism: Sander vitreus (assembly GCF_031162955.1). Classification (NCBI taxonomy): domain Eukaryota; kingdom Metazoa; phylum Chordata; class Actinopteri; order Perciformes; family Percidae; genus Sander; species Sander vitreus. Next base: position 26,015,178 of record NC_135876.1, on the reverse strand, counting down.
ATGTATTAACTGATTATACAGGGTTTTCCCTGCCACTGTAAGGTTTAGGCGCAGCACCCGAGCCGCTTTGGGCAGCACCTATAAGCCAACGACTAAAAGACTTTTCTCAGATCTACTGACTGTAGATGGACTTCTTTAGCAAGTTCCGTCTTTGATTCTCTGCTCCAGCTTTTCAGACACAGATATGGTGATAATAACGGTCCAAAGTGATGTGAAAAGGAGACACAAAGGTACCACAAAGAGACACAAACTGACCACAGAGACCCAAAACAACCCCAAAGAAAACAATAATGACCACATTACACACATAAAGCACCACACCCCACAATCTATCAATATTTGTTAGGACGTTAGGTGCATCGGAGGGGGCAAAAACTCTATTTAATAGTAGGCACCGTTTCAGTACCAGACCACCAAGCACTTAAGATCCACAGTATACTTCCAAAGTACATCGTTGCAGTGCGCCCACACGCACAGATGCTTTGACTTACCAGAACTACGTAAACAGCCATGCTATTGCATTTCATTTTCAGAGTCAACATAGCTCTTTACCAGCACTTACAGTTCTTCTTCTGACACACAACATGAGACCAGTACGCGTCACTAGGTCAGTCTCACGGGCACTCATTCCAGTTCCCCCCCATACAAAAACAACTACGGTCAGAAATCCTTTTTCTACATTTACACTAAAATCTGGAATGACATTCCCCGTCACATTCGGACGCTATCGTCCATCACATATTTCAAAAAAGTCACATAAGCCGTTTCTTCTTGATAGTCATACTTGCACGCGCCGATTGTTCATGTATTGTTTTTAGTCTTGTTTTTCCGTGTTTAATGTTTTATTTGTTTGCATCTGTTTAGTCAATAATAATGTCCCGTATAAATGTGCCGGAAATTGTGTTCACTGTTCTTTGTTGCTGCAGAACAGGAACCTGCTGTGAACCCGTTTTTGAACTCAGTCAGGCCCGTTTATTGTAACTTAATTGTTGCTCTTAAATTTTCCTGTATAATAAATGAAAAGAATGAATGAATCAAGAGCGTAACTTTGGCTTCAACATTGTGTGCGTGTGTGTGTTTTTGCACTGGCCGTTTTTTTTATCATGGGGGGGTGTTTTAACCCCCACATCCCCCCTGTAAATTAGGCCTACGTAGCCCATCATCTGGCTTTTAATAGCTTAGTTTTCCAAGCACTAAAAATGTAAGTATAAAAGGCTTTAGGCTTTTATTGTAGGCCCAGTATATGCAACTTCATTTTATAAAATATGTAGTGGGGGGGGGGTCCCTGCTTCATCTCTCAGTTAAGGATCCTTGGCACATAAGATGTTGAAGACCCCTGGTCTTAGAAAGACAGTCCAGCTCCAACAGCTGCAGGAGCCAAACCCCATTAACTTTGTAACAAGGTCGACTCGCAGGTTAGCATTCATCCTCCGATGACGGGGGGAGGGGGGGGTGTTCCCCATCATTCATCAGCGAGCGGCGGGACGATGTGTTTCAGAGCTCAGGACGAATGCCTCGGGCAACACGACCAGAATTAGAGCTCTCCACAGGCGTCCTGTCAGACGTGGAGGATCAGGACTCCGATGCATAATGGAGCAGCTTTTATGACCCAAATTCAGGGTGGTCTGCTGTACGGTAGAGCTGTCAGTCTTCCTCTATAGTACCAATATATGAAGTCGAAGCTATAGCTGACAGCCGTAGGGCAGCTAACGTTAACTTTAGCCGTCTCCATGAAGCCCCCCAAGCTAAGCTCCAAAACTCGCGACACAGTTAGGAAACCACAACGAGCTAACTAATGACAACGTAAGCATTTTTGGCCTTCTTCCGATTTCCAGCCGCAGCCCGTCACTCCCCCTTTGTACCAACTTCATTTTTTATTTTTATTGGTTTATTTGATAGGGACCATGCATATTTATGAACATTGTTGTATAAAAACACCATGTAAATATGCCAGAATTAGTCAAAATAACATTCATCTGCAGTCCCTAGGCAGGTAATACAGGACTAACATGGAGACAGCCAGCAGTCATACAGCACTCATTCACTATACATTAAAAAGGTACACACGATGGTGACATACAAAAACCTTTACTGGGTGCGTAACGTTAGCTCACAATGCCGTGTGTTTCTCCCTCCCGTAACTTACTGTTCAGACGTGACGTGAGAAGGGGGAGATTAGCTAACGTTAGCCAACCTATTCATTTAATTTGTTCCAGCAGCCCTAGTCTGTTGTAGGGGTGTGACGATACATCGATCTGGATCCATACATATCGATTCAATCCTTAACGATACCATATTATCGATACAAAGTGAAAATATCGATACGCGTCGACATCTTAAAAGATGCGCCTTTATTCAGAAATTCCCACTTTATATTATTCTTTTGATTGAAAAGAATAGTTTGTTTGTAATTCAAGGGTCTGGTAGAGCTTAATGAAAGAGTCATGACATTGTCAAATCCTATTTTAGTTGCTTTTGGTAAATATACAGTATATATAAATGGAACTGATCGTGTTTAATGGGCTTATGTATCGTCTCGTATCGATCGCAGGTCTTCCAAAGATTGCTGTTCCCATCAGTCACTAGGGTCACAAAGGGTCCAGGTTGAAAAAAAAAAATATAAAAAAAAAAACTGTAGTTACACGTTACTCGATTACACGTTGACTTTTGGAAAGATTTTGCAATTATTGAAATAAAAAAAATAAAAAACAGTGAAAAAGTTAAACAAATCAATAGTGAAAACACCTAGAACTGGGACATTTCCCTTCATAGCCCACAGCCCTCCAACAGTCCCCCCGCGTCTTCATTGTATCCGTATTCTAAACTTACGTGTGGTAGCACTTCCTCGCAGAGCCTCGCTGGCGGAGCTGTGATAGACGGCGAAAACGGCCACCTGGTACTCCGTCAGAGAGTTCAGGTAGGTGAGCTCCACGCTGTTCTCCGTCCCCTGGACCACCTGAAAGAAAGATCCCACCCGGGCGTTAGCCTGGACGCAGCGAGGGCCGCTCCGTCTGAGTCCTTTAGTCCACTAATCTATCGTTTTGGTCTTAGTCTACTAAGATTTCTTCAGTCGGGGTTTTCTTGTCTCCTTTTTCATGGTTTTTTTTGGACATTTTTTCCAATGTTTTTGTCGCCTTCTCTGAGTTTTTTTTTTTTTTGGACATTTTTTCAAAGTGCTTGTCTCATTTTTCAAGTTTTTTTTGGACAATATTTTTGACATTTTTGTCGCCTTCTTTCAGTTGGACATTTTTTCAAAGTGCTTGTCTCATTTTTCAAGTTTTTTTTGGACAATATTTTTGACATTTTTGTCGCCTTCTTTCAGGCTTTTTTTTTTTTTGGACATTTTTTCAAAGTGCTTGTCTCATTTTTAAAGTTTTTTTTGGAAAATTTTTTGGACATTTTTGTCGCCTTCTTTGAGGGTTTTTTTGTGGCTATTTTTCAACTTTTTGTTGACTTTTTCACGTTTTTTTTTGGACACTTCTTTTTGGTGTTATGAGGGTTTCGGCAGGTTTCAACAAGTCAAAATTCAAGACTTTTTAAGACCTTAGAATATCGTTTTTAGTTTCTTTAGACTTTTTTGGACAGTTTTTTTGGACAGTTTTTTCAACGTTTCTGAGGTTTTTGTCTCATTATTCAAGGTTTTTTTGGACATTTTTTTTGGACGATTTTGTCGCCTTCTTTGAGGGTTTTTTGTCGAGCTATATTTCAAGTTTTGTTTTTTTTGGAGGTTTTTTTCAATGTTTCTGAGGGTTTTTTTTTTGGCAATTTTGTTAGAGTTCTTGTCTCCTTTTTCAAGGTTTTTTTCAAGTTTTCAAGTGTTAGTCGACTGAGAATTTAGTTTTTTTGTTTTGTTTCTTTAGACGCCACAGTACTGCTTCACTTTGAAAAATAAAGATTTTCCAGTCTTATTGAGCAGTCAGCTCAGATTTCTACAAACCAACAAGTAAGTTTGTTTGTCACGTCACCATTAATATTTGCTAAAAAAAAGACTTTAATTAGCTTGGATTCTGTGCTCTTAGTCACTTAGAAACAGACAGCAGCACTGTGTACATTACCCAGCTTCTGTTTATTAGGGAACCTCGTACTGCGCCGCATGTTGCTGCAGGCATTCAGCTCGTCTCCAAAGAGATTTAAATCCAGTGGAACTAGATCAGATTAACGTAGATGAAACCTCACTTTCTCCTTGTGGGGAAACTGGGCTGTTCCAGCTGCAAACTGTAATAAACATCAAAGAGAAACTCGATGAAAATGAGAGTAAACTCAATAAACACAAATATCAACTCGGAAAATTACAGCACCGCGTGTATGTGTAGGCGTAATTTACAGGTTACAACTCCTCCAATAATCAAAACTGGGCTTTTTCTGAAGTTTTTGTTGCCTTTTTCAAGGAGTTTTTGGAAAATGTTTCCGACGTGTTTGTTGGCTTTTTATGAGGGTATTTTTGGACAATTATTTCGAAGTCTCTGAGGGGTGTTTTGGAATTTCTTTCAGAGTTTTTGTCTTCTTTTTCAAGGTTTTTTTGGACTTTTTTTCCCGACGTGTCTGGTGTTTTTTTAGCAATTTTTTCAGAGTTTTTGCCACCTTTTTCAAGTTTTTTTTGGACAATTTTCCCAACGTTTTTGTCGCCTTCATTGAGGTTTTTTGGGCAATTTTTTTTCGAGTTTTTGCCACCTTTTTCAAGTTTTTTTGGGACATTTTTTTTTCCCCGACGTGTCTGGTGTTTTTTTAGCAATTTTTTCAGAGTTCTTGTTTCCTTTTTCAAGGTTTTTTTTTTTACATTTTTCCAACGTTTTTGTCGCCTTCTTTGAGGTTTTTTTGGGCAATTTTTTCAGTTTTTTGCCACCTTTTTTCAAGGAGTTTTTGGAAAATGTTTCCGACGTGTTTGTTGGCTTTTTATGAGGGTATTTTTGGACAATTATTTCGAAGTCTCTGAGGGGTGTTTTGGAATTTCTTTCAGAGTTTTTGTCTTCTTTTTCAAGGTTTTTTTGGACTTTTTTTCCCGACGTGTCTGGTGTTTTTTTAGCAATTTTTTCAGAGTTCTTGTTTCCTTTTTCAAGGTTTTTTTTTTTACATTTTTCCAACGTTTTTGTCGCCTTCTTTGAGGTTTTTTTGGGCAATTTTTTCAGTTTTTGCCACCTTTTTCAAGTTTTTTTGGACTTTTTTTTTTTTTGTTTCTGGTGTTTTTGTGGCAATTTTTTCAGAGTTTTTGTTTCCTTTTTCAATGTTTTTTTGGATATTTTTCCAACATTTTTGTCGCCTTCTTTGAGGTTTTTTTGGAAATATTTTTCACAGTCTCTGAGTCTCAGTTTGGGCAACTTTTAACGGAGTTCTTGTCTCCTTTGTCTCCTTAAAATGTTTTCGCTGTTTTTGTTGCCTTCTTTTAGGTTTTTTGTGGCCGTTTTTCAGCGTTTTTGTCGACTTTTTTGACGTTTTTGATTTTAAAACCCTCAAAGATTCAGGGCAATGGAGAAAACATTCTGGGCTGGAGACCCAGAAGCTCCGCCCCCCTCGCTCCGCCCCTGTACCTTTTCCTCCGGCTTTCCTCCGCTGGCTGGGTAGTAGACCACGCGGTATTTCTCCACCTGGCCCGGCGCGTGGGTCCACCTCACCCGGAAACTCCGAGCCGTGACCTCGGATGTCACTAGGTCGCGCGGTGCCGCCACAGCCGCGGGCGGGCGGGCAGGTTGTCCTCCCCCTGGAGAAAGTAGCATGCACATGCTGCACCTATTCCATGATGGATGTACGTAAAGAATGCTGTGCAAGCTAACAAAAAACACACTGCTCACAAATAATCACATTTTATGTGCCAACTTTGAAACTTGTTTTGCTGAATTGGGAAAATGACAAACTGTAAATAATATTGTATTTTTACCTGCTATTTTAAGCAGCATGTGTGTGTATGTACGTTTCATCAAGGTGACGGTTCTTCTAAATAAGATGAGGTCGCTACATGTTATTAGACGGGGACTGTGTTTGTATTGCTTGGGGATCTCCTGTTGAGACAGTGGTACCCCAGGTCTCATTCAGGTCAGTGTCCCACATAACAACGGGACCTCATAACCTCTCCAGGCAGAGGAGAACGTCAACTCTGTGCCTCCATAGATTCAGGGAATCTAGACAGCTGCATGATAAGGGAAGGTTTTATTTCAGGACCGTCTCCTTTTGGAGGTCGGTGGGCCAGACACACTTTTGCATACTTCCCAGAGGCAGAGAGAGGCTGAACTAGGCGTTAGCATTCGATACTTCCCAGAGAGAGAGAGAGAGAGAGAGGCTGAACTTGGCTTTAGCATCTGTGTTTACGGCGCCTGCAAAATCTTTGTTGACCTTAAAGAGGTTCAGCTAACATTAACGCCTCCAGCATGAGTTTAAATACAACGACAGGAACTGTAGAGAGTTGGGATGGCAGCCACACGGCACTGTGTAATCCTAAATTCTCCCCAATTGGGATTCCATTAACTGCTCCTGTCTAAGTCGTCGTCGTGTCCCGAACCTTCTTCACGTATGCGAGCGAGATGCGCTGCGCCCGAGTCCTACCGAACAAACGGCATCAACAAGTAATCACAGCGGGAACTCTCGGTTGATATGAACCTCGGAGCTGCTTGTCGAGCTGCTCCACGCGCTCACAGACGGTCTTGGTGAGGCCGTCCACGATGTCGCTCATCACGCTGAAGTCGGCCACGTTGTAGACGTGGGTTTCCTCCGGCGGAGAGGCGATGGCCTTCAGCTCGTTCTCATCGGCGTTCTTCACACCTGGAGGGAGGGAGAGAGAGGGGGAGAGAGAAGGAGAGAGAGAAGGAGACAAAGAGAGAGAGAGAGAGCGAGGGAGGGAGGGAGGGAGAGGGAGGGGAGAGAGAGAGAGAGAGAGAGAGAGAGAGAGAGAGAGAGAGAGGGAGGGAGGGGAGAGAGAGAGGGAGACAGAAAGAGGGAGAGAGAGAGGAGACAGAGAGAGAAAGGGAGAGAGGGAGGGAGAGAGAGGAGACAGAGAGAGAAAGGGAGAGAGAGAGGGAGGGAGGTAGGGAGAGGAGGGAGGGAGGGAGGGAGAGGGAGGGGAGAGAGAGAGAGAGAGAGAGAGAGAGAGAGAGAGAGAAGGAGACAGAGAGAAAAGGGAGAGAGAGGGTGAGAAGGAGAAAGAGGGAGAGAGAGAGAAAAATAAGAAGAGAGAGAGAAAGGGAGAGCAGGAGAGAGAGGGATCAGACTGACAGGAAGTGGTTACAGGAAAGGTGTTTGAAGTTTTCGATGATGCAAGAAGTGGATGAATATATACGCTCTTGAATTTAAGGACTTCTCAAACTCTGAGATGTAAGGCTTTCCGAATCAGAGACCTCTTCTGTTATGTGATGCCGTCTTTTTACCCATCACGTGTTTACATTTTATTGAAGTTATTAAATGTGCTGATTTCTGTTCTTTTTAAGCTGTCCCATCTTCTGTTTTCACTATTACAATGATGTGTTTATATATGTGTATGTGCATTGATTTGTATGTGCTTTTGTTTCTTCTGTCAAAGCACTTTGTAATCTACCGACTTTAGAGATTAAGTTATTATTATTATTATTATTATGTGCGCCCTCTTAAATAATTCCTTTTAGACTTAAAGGTCCCATATTGTAAAAAGTGATCTTAAAGAGACAGACGCTGAAACAGAGTACAGACAGACAGTATGAGAAAAGTAATGTAAACATGTTCCAGTACAGCGGTGTCAAACGTAACTCCAGTGAGGGCCACACTGGAACATGAGAATCACATCCAGGGCCAGATGTTTAGTTTATTGAAATGGTTTTATTTAAGACAAAAGTCAAATATCTTTGACCGTATTATCGTATAAATCTTCTCACTTACAGTTTGGTCGACATAAAGTCCTAAAAAAGTCGGAAAAAAAGTTCCTTAGCAATCATTAAAATAAAAATAATAAAATAAAAAATAAAAAAGGTTGCAAAAACATTGTCGGAAAAAGCACCAAAAACACTGAAAAAGTGGCAAAAACGTTGAAAAAAGTGTCCGCAAAAGTGACAAAAACTTCAGAAAAGCTATGACAAAAGCCTATGTGTGCCAAACATTTACTGTGAACCTAAACTGATATGCGGGCCGGATCAAAATCTGCCAGGGGCCGAGACTTTGACACGTGTGGTCTAGTAGAAACCAAAAATACAAGTATGAACCTGAAAATGAGCATAACATGGGATGATACTGAGTTGACCTGCATGCGACCTGCGTTACGCGACATGCATGACCTGCAGTTGACCTGCGTGCATGCGTGCGTACCACTGTCTGTCTGTCTGTGTGTTTCTGTCCCTCCGTCAGTCTCTCTCTCCGTGTGCCTGATCGCGTGTCTCGCCGTAGACACGGCTGAGAAGTCAAGACAGCCAAAATCATCATGAACCTGGGGGTTTTATTTGGAAATTGGCTTTATTTTTTTTAAGTATCCGGCTGCACTGTGGCCTTCCTGTATGTGATTACCTGCCTGGCTTGACCCACTCGCTCTTTGGCTGAACGTACGAACGGAGAGATTGGATAACATGGGCGACGAAATGAAAATAGCTCTGCTCCACAGTGCTTCGCTTCCGTACGCGGGTGTGTTTCCGGCATTAGTGGAGGTGTGGCGTACCGATTGCAAACAGTTCTATCCCAGCCTCCCTCAGGCTCTGCGCTGGGGGTATCACGTCGTCCTGGGACTTCCCGTCAGTGATGAGGATTCCTATCTTGGGAACGCCGGGCCTGGACCCAGACTCCGGTTTGAAGCTGTTCTCCAGGATGAAGGTCAGAGCCAGACCTGCTCAGACACAAAGACAGGAGAACGGTGAATACAGTGTGACACAGACGCTGTTACAATTAATGGCCAAAATCCACTTTAAACCTGTCGCTACAACCCAATGAAAACCAGCAGTCATGGTCTTGTATAACTGGCGTTTCGGTAATGTTTAGTTTTTGTTCTTTTAAGCCAATTTGAAGACTTGATGTACTTGCTGATTGCTTATTTCAACGGTTTGAAAGCACTGTGTGTTGTTTCTTTGAGCAGGGTTAAAGTTGGCAGCCTTAGTTGAAATGAAAATATGTGACATATTATGTGCGTGCAGAAACCATAATTTAAAAAGAAAGATAAAGGTGAAAATCTCCCAAAATCAGGGACTTAAAGACATTTAGCTTTAAAAAGACTTTTTTTTTTTTTTTTAAGCTAGCAGAAAGAAATCCCAAAGCGGAGGCAGGATTCAACGTTAAGTTTTTTTTTTTTTTTTTTTTTACTTGTCCAGTCGGGCAAGTGACAAAAAAGTCTACTTTCCCAAAGTCAAAATGATAAAATGAAAAAAATCTAAAACAAAAAGTTAGCAGAAACGTAAAGAAAGACAAAAATGTCAAAGTTAAATAAAAAAAAAAGAAGAAAAAAAAAAAAAAAAACGCGTCAAAAAAAGTAAAAAAAAAAATAAACATTGAAAAAAAACTGTCAAACTTCAGAAAAAAAAAACATCAAAAAAGTGAAAAATATAGTTGAAATAAAGTCTCAAAGAAGTAATGAAAATAAAATGCAAAAACATTATATTCATCATTAAAAATATGTCAAAAAAAGCATTAAAAACCTGGAAAAAAAGAAATGGAAAAAAATGTCACTAGCACCAACTCAATTCTTGATTGGCCAACGGTTCTCTGACATGGGTCAAGAGAACAATAACGTCATTCATGATAGGATGACGCCCGACAGGCAAGTGGGTTGTTATATTAACTTGCCCGATGTGGCGTTTTACTTGCCCCGGGCAACCCTTATTGTTGAACCCTGGGAGATAGAATATCAAAGCTATGACGTTAAACATGTAGTAGCCTGGGAAACATGACATTTTGCATTTTCCATATCCTTGTTTTGACATGCTGAATTCATGATTTGTTGGACAAAGTGACGGCTACTGTAGAAAATGACTGTCAGCTGAAAATTACAGCCACTTACGCCGTGTTGTAATGAGACGTTGTGATAGTAAGTTAAGCCCTGGCTGACAGTATGATTGCCTTAACTCAGCGGTGTCAAATGTAACTCCAGTGAGGGCCACACTGGGAAATGAGAATCACATCCAGGGCCAGATGTTTAGTTTATTGAAATGGTTTTATTTAAGACAAAAGTCAAATATTTCTGACCGTATTATCATGTCTTATAAAGTCTTCTCACTTACTTACAGTTTGGTCGACGTAAAGTCCTAAAAAAGTCGGAAAAAAAGCTCCTTAGCCATCTTAGAAAAAAAAAAAAAAAAAAAAGGTCGCAAAAGCATCAAAAACATCGAGAATTTTTTTTTTGGAAAAAGCACCAAAAAACATCTGAAAAAGTGGCAAAAACATTGAAAAAACATGGGAAAACGCAGCAAAAAAAACGTCGGAAAAAGTGGCAAAAACACTGTAAAAAGCACGGGAAAACGCATTAATAAAACATCTGAAAAAGTGGCAAAAACATTGGAAAAAAAACATCGGAAAAAGCATTAAAAAAAAACTCTGAAAAAGTGCCAAAAATGTTGAAATAAGCGTCGGCAAAAGTGACAAAAACTTCAGAAAAGCGATATAAAACTATGTGTGCCAAACATTTATTGTGAACCTAAACTGATATGCGGGCCGGATCAATATCTGCGAGGGGCCAGATTTGGCCCGCGGGCCTCGAGTTTGACACGCGCCTTAACTCTTACCTCTGAGGCGTAAATAAAATAAAGACTTAATAAACACGAGGGCTTTTAACGGTTGTTAAGAGCTCGACAAGTGTTTAGTCTAATTAGTGTGTGAACATAATGAGCAGCTGACTTCTGTTGGCTCCATTAATAACATTACTGATACTCTATGACTGTTTAAACCCCGCTGGTACTTCAGCATTAATTCAGCTCGTTGACCAACACACGACTATGAAGTAACTCTGGCAGTTTGGCTTCAGCCAATACAAAGCTAGAGTTGTGGCTTTTTTTAACTGTCATGTTGTCCTCAGAACTATGACAAAAGAACGTTGACATTTTTTTTTGGAAAAAGCTACAAAAACGCAAAAAAATCGGCTAAAAAAAAGTGACCAAAAAAAACCATCAAAAACATCGCCAAAGGAGACAACAACAATGGAAAAAAGTGGGGGAAAACATCGGAAAAACCGACAAAAAAACTTAAGAAAAATGACAAAAACATAATTAAAACGCTAAAAAAGTGACAAAAAAATTCGGAAAGAAAGTGACATAACAATTGGAATCAAATCAACAAAAATGTCGAGAAAAGTGTTAAAAAAGAACAACAAAATGTAGAAATTTCGACCCAGAAAAACACAAAGTTGCAGGTCGACGGGAAGACTCCACAAGGGTTTTAAGAAGTTAGTTCATCGATTAGCTGTTTGATCTCTAAAATGTCAGAAAATGAGGATCAGTGTTTCCCAAAAAGCCCAAGATGACGACCTCAAATGTCTTGTTTTGTCCTTAACTCAAAGATCTTCAGCTTACTGTGACGAGAATCAGAGAATCTTTGCACTCAAACTGATCCATTATCAAAATAGTTGCTGATTAATTTGAAGTGCTCATATTATGCTTTTTGGCTTTTTCCCTTTTATTGTGTTATATATCTTTTTTGTGCACGTTATAGGTTTACAAAGTGAAAAAGTCCAAAGTCCCCCCCAAAGGGACTTACCATCTCCAACAGAAAACACTGTTCACAAACTGCTCCAAACAGCTCTATTGTAGTCCAGCCTTTACTTCAGAGACAAACGTGGTCACTTTGGAACACACGTTATAATGCTCGCCTAGCTGCTAGCATGGCACGCCCTCATACTCTGCTTCTGACTGGCTAGTAGTCCTTACCTAGCTACTGTCAGGGCACGCCCTCATACTCTGCTTCTGACTGGCTAGTAGTCCTTACCTAGGTACTGTCAGGCACGCCCTCATACTCTGCTTCTGACTGGCTAGTAGTCCTTACCTAGGTACTGTCAGGGCACGCCCTCATACTCTGCTTCTGACTGGCTAGTAGTCCTTACCTAGGTACTGTCAGGGCACGCCCTCATACTCTGCTTCTGACTGGCTAGTAGTCCTTACCTAGGTACTGTCAGGGCACGCCCTCATACTCTGCTTCTGACTGGCTAGTAGTCCTTACCTAGGTACTGTCAGGGCACGCCCTCATACTCTGCTTCTGACTGGCTAGTAGTCCTTACCTAGGTACTGTCAGGGCACGCCCTCATACTCTGCTTCTGACTGGCTAGTAGTCCTTACCTAGGTACTGTCAGGGCACGCCCCCATACTCTGCTTCTGACTGGCTAGTAGTCCTTACCTAGGTACTGTCAGGGCACGCCCTCATACTCTGCTTCTGACTGGCTAGTAGTCCTTACCTAGGTACTGTCAGGACACGCCCTCATACTCTGCTTCTGACTGGCTAGTAGTCCTTACCTAGGTACTGAGCATGTGCGACTGCCAACAAAGATGTTCCAGCAGTGAGAGGTCTCACTCTGTAGCTAAAACAGAGACCTGAACACAGGGTGAAAAGAGGAGCTGCAGCAATGAGCAGTACAACAAAAATATGGTGTTTTCTGAAAATTAAACCATGTAAACCTATTCTGATACAACCTCTAAATACAATTATGAACCTGAAAATGAGGATAATATGAGCACTTTAATAGTTGAAAACCAATCAATTCATCTTCGCAGCTCTAATTTCCTGTCATACTTCTTGAATATCAATGGAGCTGCTGTTAAGTTGCGTGCTGTGGCCCCAAATGATTTACCTTATGACTCGAAGTCGGCTCTTATCACCGAGTCACAGGTCACCAACTTTTCAACACTGAGCCGAAATAATCTGCACTGAAATGAATTTAATAAGCTAGAGGATTGGCTTTGGGCCAAGTCAACCGCCAGAGCTTATCTGTGATGAGTATGGCAGACCATAATACCCAGAAGGAGGCTTGGGGTTTTGGCTGGTAGCATATCGTACCCGTCAGTGTGTTTCCTCCTTTATACGGCAGGTTCTTCACAGCCTCCATCACAGCCTCTTTGGTGGTGTGAGCGTTGAGATGCCACTCAATCCGGGGGTCTCCACTGTACTGAGCCAGGCCTGCACACACACACACACACACAAACACACACACATACAAGCAATGAATGACAGACAGACAGAGCCTGTAAACATGTATTTGGAATCTTTGCAAACTTTGGTGTAGTTTTTTCAATGAAACACCTGAAACCCAGACATCAAAACTTCCCTCACCAATCCTGGTTTTGTCGAACTCTACAGAGAAAGCCTTGACCAGATTCTCCAGGAACGTCCGGACGAGCCTGAAGTTGATGCGGCCGATACTCCAGGAGCCGTCCACCAGAATAACAATGTCGGCTATGGCCGGAGTCTTACACATAAACTTCTCTTCTGCTAAAGACAAAAAAGACAGAAACACAGAAAGTACGAACACAAATTTACCAGACAAAAAATGGTCTGTAACAACTCAGCATTATGTAACAACGCAGCATTATGTAACAACGCAGCATTATGTAACAACGCAGCATTATGTAACAACGCAGCATTATGTAACAACTCAGCATTATGTAACAACGCAGCATTATGTAACAACTCAGCATTATGTAACAACTCAGCATTATGTAACAACGTATTATGTAAAAACACCTGTATTTTGTAATAACACCCTCTTCATGTAAACACCCTCATTATGTAATAACGCATTTTGTTATAACACCCGCATTGCGTAATAACACCCTCATTATGTAATAACACCCTCATTATGTAATAACACCCTCATTATGTAATAACACCCTCATTATGTAATAATGCATTATGTAATAACACCCTCATGTAATAACACCCTCATTATGTAATAACACCCTCATGTAATAATGCATTATGTAATAACACCCTCATGTAATTACACCCTCATGTAATAATGCATTATGTAATAACACCCTCATTATGTAATAATGCATTATGTAAAAACACCCTCATTACGTAATAACAACCTCATGTAATAACACCCTCATTATGCACTAATGCATTATGTAATAACACCCTTATGTAAAAACATCCTCATTATGTAATGCATTATGTAATAACACCCTCATTAAGTAATAATGCATTATGTAATAACACCCTCATTATGTAATAACACCCTCATGTAATAACACCCTCATTATGTAATAACACCCTCATGTAATAATGCATTATGTAATAACACCCTCATTATGTAATAACACCCTCATGTAATAATGCATTATGTAATAACACCCTCATGTAATAATATCCTCATGTAATAATTCATTATGTAAAAACACCCTCATGTAATAATGCATTATGTAATAACACCCTCATTATGTAATAACCTCATTATGTAATAACACCCTCATTATGCACTAATGCATTACGTAATAACACCCTTATGTAATAACATCCTCATTATGTAATAATGCATTATGTAATAACACCCTCATTATGTAATAATGCATTATGTAATAACACCCTCATGTAATAACACCCTCATGTAATAACACCCTCATGTAATAATGCATTATGTAATAACACCCTCATGTAATAATATCCTCATGTAATAATGCATTATGTAATAACACCCTCATTATGTAATAATGCATTATGTAATAACACCCTCATGTAATAACACCCTCATGTATGTAGATACTACCCTCATTTAATGACTAATAATGCATTATGTAATAACACCCTCTATTATGTAATAATCATGTGTAACACCCTCATTATGTAAAAACACCCTCATTATGTAATACCACCCTCATTAAGCACTAATGCATTATGTAATAACACCCTTATGTAATAACATCCTCATTATGTAATGCATTATGTAATAACACCCCCATTATGTAATAATGCATTATGTAATAACACCCTCATGTAATAACACCCTCATTATGTAATAACACCCTCATGTAATAATGCATTATGTAATAACACCCTCATGTAATAAAACCCTCATGTAATAATGCATTATGTAATAACACCCTTATGTAATAACATCCTCATTATGTAATGCATTATGTAATAACACCCTCATTATGTAATAACAACCTCATTATGTAATAACACCCACAATTTGTGTTAATTTGCTGGACCTCGATATGAACCTGTATTATGTGATAAAACCCTCAATAAATGTATCCGCATTTTGTTATAAATTCTTACAAAATGCGGGGGTTGCACTTTTTAATCACAAAAATGTAATATGGGGCATTATGTAATAACAAACCAAAATGGATGTCTTCATTCATTTGTAATATTGTTTATTTCATGAATTCTAGCGTGAATCATGGTGACTCAAAATATACTTTTTGATCAGTAGATTCGTTTGACCTTTCATCGGTCATTACACATCACTAAAGTTATTACATTCAGGGTTGTTACAAAATGCGGCAGATTGTTACATAATGCGGGTGTTATAACATAATGTACATTTATTACATTTTGATGTTTATTATATAATGTCTTGTTTAGAGATGCACCGATTGTCTGACATATACTGATTTACGTCAAATTCAGTCGGGAGGCGCATGAGTTACATCACGCAACATCAGCATCGCATGTGCACATGCAGGGCTTCCGCTATATGCACGTAGCAGCGGCGCACTGCCGCTCAATCAGCTGTTTATGAAATGTCAAAGTCGTAATTATACACGGCTCTGCAGACAGTCAGCCTCTCTCTCCCCTCTGAGGCTGAACAACGAACACGAAAACAGCACTCACGCGGGTCCCGTGAAATATGAGATGAGACAAGAAGCTAACGTTAGTGAACGCTACGGTCCCTCTGCCTCTGATGCCCCGCTGGCCGTCGCTGTATTCCTCCGACACGCTGTATTAATGTTACCGTTTAAAACGCTTTCCAGGTTAGTGGGGATGCATAGTGCTCAAAACCAACATTAAAGACCTACCACCGGTAGCTAACGTTAGCAGATAAGCCCGTTGACAACAACGGTATTGTTCATATTTATGCACAATGACACAGAAAGCAAACTTGCTAAAAAAGGAACTACACGCTGTTTTCAGGTAACGTTACTGTTGACGTTCAAACAGGCCTGTGTGTGTTCTTCATACTGCAAGGCTATATTTATTTTGTTATTTATATATTATTGTATTGCCTTTACCTGTTTTCATACATACAGAAGTTTAGTTTGCTAAATATATCACGTTTTTAGTTGGATATTGGATGTGAAAAGAAGGAAATGGTTCTTCCATAACATTGCACTTTAGATGTGTGTGAATTACCCCCACCAGGAGTCATTTATATAGTTCTACTTCATAGTGATCGATTATCTATTCAAAAAATGTTCTATGTCCTATGAAAAAATGGTACATTTTCTATTAAAGAAAAGGTCGAAAATAATTGTGTGTCCTGTAAAGTGGTTAGAAATGTTACATGGTCTTGTTTAACATAGTAAAATGTGTAATTGTGGCGAGTTTCCTGCCCTGCTGGTGATAGCTTTGGCACCATTTTGGTTCATTATTCTCTATTAAAATGAAGACTTATAATATGTATGGTGATGTAAAGTATGAACCAGATTTAAAAACGGTATGTAATACATGTACACAGCCGCCTACAGCTCACACACGATAAATCAGAAAACTAAAAAGTAGGACAATTTGATGTGCAGCCTGTGTCCCAGAGTATTACAAAGTGTTTCATTAATTCTAATTCAGTTCAATGCAGTATAATTAAACCCTGGAGAAGCAAAGTACTTAGTTTTAGCAGATGAAAAATAACAGCCCACTCTGTTGTTTGTCCCAACAGTTTACCGGGTGATAAAACAGACCACACTCTAATGAGGCAAACATCAGTTAATTTACAAAAGCCAGTCCAGCACACAGTGAGCCAAAGGCCAACCAAATTAGGAAACAACCATATATGTAATCATCCACATACTTTCTCACAGAGCTTAGGAAACCTCTGTGGGTTTGGGTGGGAAAAAAAAAAACAACAGAATCGTTAATTAATGCTGGTTTTAATCCCAGTAGACCCAATAATCAGAATTAATAAAAATACTGCCGATATGCAGTTGAGCAAGGCGCTTAAACTCCCGGTAACTCCGGTGGAAGAGCAGGAAACAGGATACTGTTAAAGTGCATGTATGTTTGTTAGAAAACAATACCGGGATACATGAAGGTTGAGAAACTATTTGCAATAATATCATATTTTATGGACACACTTTGAAACTTTCTGAGCAGCCAGTTCTGGCATATTTTAATCTCTGTGATCCATATTTTGCTCCAAAGTCACATCCCAATGTATGCCTACTTTACACCAAGACTTTTAAGCGATTCCACTGTCGCAGAGTAATCTCCAATATCTGAATGTAATCCTGAGAGTCTTGCTAGAGTCGGGGCGCTCCCGTCGTCTCCATGGTTTGGTGCGAGGTCATCAAACTCAGTCCCAGTCAGTCTTTCTCCCGTCTGGACGTTCAGACTAAATCAAACGTGTTTGATATTATCCTTAAGTTTGAAGTCTTGGTAGTGAAGTTAAATCATGTGAACACTGTCAAAAACCAACGGGTGCTCTCCCTCCAGCACCAAACAGGAAGCAGCAAACGGCTAGAGCCAGTGGTGTTTATGGCTGCTATGGCGCATCGCTAAGCTAAACGCTAAAGGGGGAAAGTTTTTTTTCTGATTTTCAACCCTTCTGAAGTGAGTCATCCAACGGGAATTTTAACGGCAGATAAATGCAACCCTCCGCGTACTGGAGACATTCATCTCCATGTACGGCAGGACAGAAAATCTGCAAACTTTCCCTTAAGTTACCAGCTAACGCTAGCGGTAGCTAGCTAACTTGTTGTAGTTGTAGGCTGTGTCTCAAACCGCCTAATGCACACTTCAAACACTTAGTTTTAAGTATGTACCATATTTTCCGGACTATAAGTCGCACTGAAGTCGCATTTATTTAGAAATTTATTTCACAAAATCCAAGACCAAGAACAGACATTTAATCTGGAAAGGCAAGTTATTAAACACACAACAGCAGCCAGAACAAGGGGCTGAATACGGTAGGTGTCCTCTATGTTAACGTAACACATTAACAGTTATTAAACTACCCAACAGCCCCCAGAACAAGGGGCTGAATACGGTAGGTGTCCTCTATGTTAACGTAACACATTAACAGTTATTAAACTACCCAACAGCCCCCAGAACAAGGGGCTGAATACGGTAGGTGTCTCTACGTTAACGTAACGTAACTGCACTGTTGACGAGCCTCTCCCAGCAGCACGTTGTTCAAGCACCCATCTGTGGACTCCTTCCTCCAGCTCTGGCAATCTGGATTTCAGCACGACTAGCTTTCTTTGTTTTCTTCATTGCAGTAAGACTAACCTTTTCTCCAGTCCCTCACAAGTTTCTCTCTCACTCCAAACTCTCGTTCTGCTGCTCGATGACCGTTTTCGGCTGCGTGTTTTACTACCTGCAGTCTCCTGCAGCTTCTTTTCTTTCTCAGTTGTCTTTAGGAGCAGCATATAGTCCTCACAAGCCTAGAGCACCTCTCGCGGCTGTAGACGGTAATGTTTTCCGCATTAAATAACATTTAAAAACATGTTACATTATATATATTTTGATATATAAGTCGCACCTGACTATAAGTCGCAGGACCAGCCAAAGCATGAAAAAAAGTGAGACTTATAGTCCGGAAAATACGGTAGTGTAGATAATGCAAGAAGTCAGTTCGAGTGGAACGATGGACCCTACTCGCACTAAACGGGCGCCATCTTTGACTGCCCTTGACCCGCAGCTGATTGGCCGAACGCGTCACGTGGGTCTGGCTGCTCCCGAATTTCAAAACTGACCGTAATGGCGACTCGTTCGGAATACGATCTCGTGTTTTACGAAAATAGTTCCCCGAAACGTGTTTCTGAAAACATTTGAATGAGTTGTTGTTGCTGTTTTGTTGATCGCCAAAAGGTCAGTTTAAAAGATTTTTAATTTATTGTAGCTTTTTTTGTAGTGTTTAGGTTGGTGTTTAGGTTGGAGGTAATATTTTGTATGAGCTAAATATGTTAAAGCTGTATGTAGAAATGATTCTACTCAAAGCCATTATGACCTTCCTAATTATCAGATTTACTATCATTTCAACGTCGTTGATATAGACTACACGCACCTAAACCGTACCTGCCACTAGCCTCTCACCGGACCCTGATTGGTTCGGTAAGCTGGGAGTTCGAACACAAATGCATTAACTTGTAGCCTTTAAAAACGGCAAAAAAAGTCAAAAGGTACAAGATCATAGACTTCAAATGGTAGAAGCGCGCTCTACCCGTTCGCGGGTGCAGTAAACATTTCCTTTCATTGGCAGCAGCAAGCTCCACCGATCAGACGTTGCCGTTACGCTCAGGATTGTGGGTGGTGTAGTACTTCTCAATAGGATCGCGAATAAAACATGTTTTTCTTAAAACAAGGGTGATTTCATACCGACTTCCAGCTTCTACAGGAGCAGAAACTTTTGTTTCACAACCTCGGAACTCGTGGTCAGTCTGCCTCGGATGGTTTAGACATCACGGCTGATAATTAAAATCCTTTTGGAGAAAATCAAAAGGGAACCACACTGCTGAGCTCTATTGTGAATGTGTAAAAGAATAAAAAAAAAAAAAGTGTGGCAGTTCCGTGTGCGTGCCCAGCATGCATGGCAAACCTTCCTTGAATAAATAAAAGCTTAAAAGAAAGAACACACACGTACACACACCAAAGAAAATCTCAGTTGTGGAGCCATGAAGCAGTGATTGAGCTAAAAACTGTTAGAAAAACTTCTTAACTTGTAGGTAGAAACATGAGCCTCAGCCACTGATTTGCATTGAGCTTTTAGCTGCAGTATAAACTTGACACATACTTGGCCCCGGTGCTGCCCTGATCTGTGCATGTGAAACCTACACTGTATATCTACACCCGCTGGCACGCGATTTCTTATCCCGCAGATGTATAAGAGAATATTTCAATCAGGTTGCAGCATGTTATAACATCTCAGTCAAGAGGTGGAGAGGGTTGTGTGTTTGGAGGGTTGGTGAAGGCATGCTTCTGCAGTCATTTCATTCATCAATGACAGGAAAAAAGAAGTGTATCACTCCTTACAAGTCTGTACAGTGTCGGAATTTAAACCTCCACCTCGGCCCGCTACCCAATACGACTTCAGTGGACAATTACTTCACAGCTCTGGAAAGTATGAGCCTTGGAGTCGGTGTTGGTTTATGCGGTGGGCGATACAGACATTTAAGCTACATTTTGGGTTGGTGCTGCAAGTCGCCGTCCGCTAAACCACACAAAAACATTATACGGTTATACTTCAATGCACATTAGAGTGGCTCCTGTGCATGTGTGTCACTGGGATGTAGTCTGGTGTTGCAAACTACAAAAGCAAAACGTGCATGACCTATTCTTCCCAGTAAAAAAAGAGAGCATCAATTTCAGGCAGTTAAATGTGTCACTGTTGCAGACAGCTGGCAGAAGAGTCTTGATTCGCTTAGTCGGTTGGCTTTACTGAGCTGTAATTTACACAAGGCAACTGTGGAGAGAAGATGTAGGTGGACCGAGTTTATTTGAGAGGGTAAAGCAGAAAACAGTAGATCAAAGTCAAAATCTTGACAAGCGGAAAGCAAAAGTATGACCCTTTCTTTCTTCTTGTAGTCCTGACTGTGATACAAGAGTATAAACAGCCATTACCTCATAAACGAACGAGTCTCTTTGGCGTCCCTGGAATTTGTCTGACGTCTTGGGCGTAGGCTCTTACCGACAGAAGTTCCCGAATCTCGTTGTCTCTCCAGTTAGGCTACATTCACACCGCTACGGTTTGGTTTTTAAGCGTGACTTTTGAGCCAAAAGCGATCTCCGTGCACACAAAGTAGAAGAGCTAATCTCCGTTTAAACTAACACGCCCCAAACCAAAATATCTCATCAACATTCTGGTATACTGGGCATAAACAGGAGGCAGCGTGGAGACTCCGCCCGCTGCTGGTAGTTGCCATGGTAACGTTGGTACCTTTAGTCTCAGAGAACGAGACGTCGTGACCGATGAGACCCAATCAGGAGGAGAAACGTTGGCGTCAGTGTCGGTGTTGCCAAGTGTTTCCAAATGTCTCCGGTTTAGAGCAGGGGGAATGAGAGGGGGAAACGCCAGAGCAGGGGGAATGAGAGGGGGAAACGCCAGAGCAGGGGGAATGAGAGGGGGAAACGCCAGAGCAGGGGGAATGAGAGGGGGAAACGCCAGAGCAGGGGGTAATGAGAGGGAGGGAAACACCAGAGCAGGGGGAATGAGAGGGAGGAAACGCCAGAGCAGGGGGAATGAGAGGGGGAAACGCCAGAGCAGGGGGAATGAGAGGGGGAAACGCCAGAGCAGGGGGAATGAGAGGGGGAAATGCCAGAGCAGGGGAACACCAGAGCAGGGGGAATGAGAGGGGGAAACGCCAGAGCAGGGGGAATGAGAGCAAGGGGAATGAGAGGGGGAAACATAGCCATTCTAAATATTGGAGGGGGGGGGGACATATCTCCTGTATTCCCACCCTGAAAATCTACGCCTAAGAAAGGATGTTTCTCAGTCAATACAGGAAGTGGAATTGAAGGGCAAAACAGTGCTTTAGAGAACTAAGTGAAAAGAGGACTCGCCTGCTTTTTAATAGCACGTCTGGGAAAACGCTCGCACCTGGACAGATGGTGAAAAAGGGCAGAGAGGGAGAAGACGCAGCAGCGATGGAAAAATCTGTGACAGAGGCACATTAAAGGGTGTAACTACACCAACGAGTCTGCCACTAATACCAACGCTGTGTTTCTTCCCCCTTGACTTACTAGTCTTTCAGACATTTGTTTTCTTTTATTTCTTTCATTCTCTGTGATTCTGCTGTCCTGATTATTTGGCTTTTATGTATTATCACCAGCACTGTTGTCTGTTTTAGTACTCATTTATGCGTGTGTCTTGTTTCACTTCCCAGCTACGCAGAGTAATTACACAAGAGCAATACAAGTAAACGTGATAATGAGAAGGAATTAAAAAGGTAACGGGAATGTTGAAAAGGAAAGAAGCTAAAACACAGAGATAGAAAAGAGAGATCAGTGCTCAGACGTGAGCAACGGGTGTGGTCGAGGAAGAAAACAATGGCCCGGTTTAAAGAAATAATCCCCATAATATCCGTGTACCTTAATGTCCATGTTATGATCCGATGGGACTTCTGCAGAGGAAGTGATTAGGGGTGGTATGGTTCACAAAACCCACGGTTCAGTTTTTAGGGCCGCTGTTTTCAGTTCTGTACGGTTCTTATTTTTTCTTTTAATCTTTAACACTCCAGAAATATACTTCAGCATATGATACAT